>NW_010432229.1:0-4031 GCF_000710305.1 Buceros rhinoceros silvestris | reverse complement strand
ACGCTCTTCTCAAATGGCACATACGTCTACCTGTTCTTTAAAAGCAGACAGACAGTAAGTACAAAATCTTATTCAAAGTTAACTACGTACTTTAAGGTTTCTCTGTAATTTTGGGGTTTGGGGTTTTTTTTACTTATCAAATATTTGCATATGAATAATGGGGGAAACTGTCTTAGACTTTCCATTGTTGAGTGCTCTCTTCAAAAAGCAACAACAACAAAGTCTATCCAGGGAGAGCATCAAATTCCTCAGGAGACTTAGCACAATGGATAGCTAGAATTTTTTCCTGAAGCTGGCTTTATTTTGATTGTATACGCTGCACGTATAAACTTGATAGCTGAAGTCATTGGGTGCTTGACTAACGTTAAGTATTTGCTGAGAATTGCCAATAGTGAGATCTGAATGTCTGCAGCAGTTACAGCTGCTGTGCCAGGTGAGCTGGTAAACAGAGACTATCTATGCACATGCACAGGTTGCCGTTACGTTGGAGGTACACTGGTGAGCAAGGTAACTGTTTCAGAACAGCTTGGCAAGGTACAAATTATGTAACGAATAATCCTCCAGAGACACTGCAGAGGTGAAGGAGCATAGCTGCCTTGGCTGCCATGAAAGGTGAGCCAGCTCTTTGTAGCATTAAAATCACAGCACAGCACTCTCCCTGTGCTGTAGTGCTGCCTTGCATGTTGTACACAAGTTCTACGGTTTAGCGTCTCCTGACATGAATGGCATACGGGTGATGAGTGCTGCCTCCAGCTCCCTGTTGTACTGAAACTGCATCTTCTCTGAGTGTTTACCTGTTTATTTTAAATGGGAACCACGTTTCAGACCATTTTAGTGCAAACAAACAATCAAAAATCTAACAATAAGTAAACTGCCAAGAAGACTGGGTGAAAGCGGGGTTATACAACGCGGTTCCTCTGCTGGGACTGCTGCCACCTCCAGAAGCTCCTCAGAGGGAGAACAGGTACTGTAGTGCTGAAGTACTTACAAGGCAACCCTTCTGAAACTCTTTTCAAGTAGCTTGGCTACAAACGCTCTCTCCTACAATGATTTTCACGGAGAAGACTAATGGTGGGAAGAGAGTGAATGTCCAAATACAGAACTGAAGAAGCAGATGCAGATGCTCTGCACTATCTTAACAGCGTATGACTTGAAAATACTAAAAAAAATACCTGCTATACTGACAGCTGTGAGCAGCAGTTTTTAGCAATAGCGCATATAATCCCTCCATCAATCTAGAAATTACCATATGAATATACTTTTTTTTTAGCTGGAGAACTACTGCATAAATTTGAAAAAAATTTAAAAAGCATTAATAACAAGATTAAGAATTTATTGTTTAAAATTCTGATATGACCTTTAATACATATAGCTAAGGCATTATATTTCCATTACAAAGGGAACTCCTATTCTTTCCATTCTATTAGTTGACTTGCAAATCACATGACAGCTGTTGTTTGATACCTTTACATTTTTGTGGTTATTGGACATAGAATACAGCAAATGTAATTTAGATAGTGTGGATAATTTAGATAGTTTGGATCATTCTTTGCATGTTGGAAGATTTATGTTAATCTTTTCTGTCAAATAAATAAATGTTCTGGTTTTAAATCCTCCTGCAGGCATCTCATAGTGTACCTGCTTGCTCTGGGACATATGCCTTGTTCTTGTTCTCCACAGTCCCTAAGGCAGACGTGGAATTAGCTTTTTATTTACTTATGATGATAAACTTATTTCTGAATTTTTCACCAGCTGGTTTTAATATTTTTCCCCATAAGTATTTATTTTATGAGTAACCGTGTCTCTCAAAGCATCTTTTGATAAATATTAAAGAAATAATATAGCCACACCATGAGGAAATGTGGGAGGAAAAAGGAAACTCCAGAGGTAACCTAGACCGTGATATACCCAGATGTTTCTCAAACCTGTTCTTACAAAGTTTGGTGCTGGCAATTACATAACCTCCTGAGGCACCTTGGCTATCTGAAACACCGGAGATAGCCAGGCTACCTACAAATCTGTAGCTGCGAAGTAAGCCCACTGTCTTGTCTCCTCTGACATGCATCATTTTTTATCAAGACTCGTGCACATCTGTAGGCCATTGTCCTGCTCCTGGTAGCCGTCCTTCACAGATGAAATAATTCTCTCAACTGTGTCCTTATGTCATTTTTAAAAAACTTCTAATTTTTTCTGTTGCTGTTTTCTGGACTCTTTCAAGCATGATGGAGCCTACTTTGAAGACATTGTTTTAGCTTAAACCACTATGTACTTTATAGATTTCAAGGCTATTTACCATCTGCCCTTTATTCCTGTAATATTTACTGCTGTATCCACAAAGACTGACGCACATGTCTAACTTCATGATTCTAGATTTGTTTCAGTGGAGTTATCAGTGGCAAAATTACACATGTACACAAATCTTAAGCGGACTGTGGCCTCAAAATCATAAATGTGGGAGAATAAACAGAAGGCAAGTAACTTCGAAGCTCTCTAGACTGACTTTTCCAGCAGTTTACTCATAACTAAATTATGGAAATGTGGATCTTCCTCGAGACTCTCCTCTGTCCTCAGGTTTTACCTGAGCTTCTGATTCAGTTAAAGCCAAGGTAGTCTCTTCCACATTATTTCCAAAACTCATCAACATCTTACTGATTAGCACTGACACCTCCAGAATTATACAGAAATATGCGTGAAGGCAGCACAAACACTATCGAAACTGCAAACCAAACGGATACACAGGTTGAAACTCAATTCCCTGCATGTGATTGTAGATCTATGCAGCCAAACTCAGGGAAAACTGTGGCAGAACACTATGCTACTTATGGAATATATCGTGTCCAAAAGAGAAATTATTCTGCAATACAAATAAACCCCCAGATACTGTAATTTACAGGAACTGTTGGTAAGTAAGGTTACTGTGTGTAAAACCATTGCTATTCGTATGTGGATGTAGAAATGTTTTCCACAGATGGTACAGTACAGAGAACTTCTTGCAGAAAATACGGTATTTCCTAGCATACGGGAATGAATTAATGCCACTGGAAAAAAACAGCTCTAAACCCACCTTTTTAATGAAGGAGAAAGATGGGATGATCTTTATGTGAGCTTTTTGCCAAACCAATGGGGGAAAAGAGGGAAAAACTAAACTTTGGTCGTATGCTTAATGGGTAAATTTATCTGATTTGAATTATACAAAATAATAGGTTCGTTCTATTCAAGTCTCATCCCAGACCCACCCCCCTTTTCCAGCCCTAGGGGAGGGAGCGTTAAATAATGGTCTGTGTAAACTGATGCTCATGCAGTATGAGTTTGGAGAAGTGCTGCTTGTACAAGTTAAAGCAGGCAGTGAAGAAAGAGCAACCAAATAAAAAGCAGCTGCAGGAGCAAAGTGGACCTTTCTGAAATTAAGAGACATGTCTTTCTTCACGAGAGTTTTGACAATGAAGTGCAAGCAGACGCTTGAATCTGAGAGAACTTACTTTTACCATGCGGTTTTTGTCAGCAGGTTTCACCAACTGCCCAAACTTTCCAGCAGCCAGTCCCTGGAGGTGCAGAATAACTCACCAGCAGCGGCAGAGAACAAAGGCGAGGAGATGGTGGCAGATCCTGGGCGCGCAGGGGGGCTGCTGAAGCCCACCCCGCACCGGCTTGGCAGGGTGAAGAGCCTGCGGGAAATGCCTGGACCCAACACCCTCTACAACCTCTACGAGTTCTTCTGGAGGGACGGCTTCGGCCGCATTCACGAAATCCAGGTACCGCTTACTCGGCTATTTAGTATTTTATTCAGGCCAGGATCATGGCAGATCCTGGGCGCGCAGGGGGGCTGCTGAAGCCCACCCCGCACCGGCTTGGCAGGGTGAAGAGCCTGCGGGAAATGCCTGGACCCAACACCCTCTACAACCTCTACGAGTTCTTCTGGAGGGACGGCTTCGGCCGCATTCACGAAATCCAGGTACCGCTTACTCGGCTATTTAGTATTTTATTCAGGCCAGGATCACCTTCACCTTTCCTTTTCTCCCCCCGCCACACAT
>NW_010432228.1:46894-47294 GCF_000710305.1 Buceros rhinoceros silvestris | reverse complement strand
CGCTGGGCGCACACTCGCACACGGGACAACCTCCCCCTCGAGGGGTCGCTCACCCAAAGGGGGGAGGATTCGCGCAAGGAGATCCTGAGGACATACTTCACTCACCCAAGGGGAAGTGAGGGCTCCCTCGACCCGGGAAGGTCCCTCGGACGGGGTCCCGTTCCCAGGGGAGAGCCCGCGGCTGCCGGAGCGGCTGGACCCCGGGGGTTTTTGGGGGGCCCCGCGGCTGCCGGAGCGGCTGCACCCGGGGGCTGGGGCGGGGCTGCCCGACCACCGGGTGGGGAGCTGGGGCCAGCCAACACCGGACACGGGCAGGGAACGGGCGGGGACAGGACCTAGACGGTCAGGCGCCGAGGAATAGCCCTGAGATCTCGCTGGTCTTTATCAGCGGTTTGAGCGT
>NW_010432228.1:37978-46755 GCF_000710305.1 Buceros rhinoceros silvestris | reverse complement strand
ACCTTCCACAGCCCCCAGCCCTGCTTACACTGACACAGTCATCAAACAATCAAATCAGCTCGCCAGGATTTTCGTAGTTCTAATACAGCTCTCTGAAATTCATGTCCACTCTTAATTTTGACCTTTATTATTTTCCATTTTTTTCTTTCTGTCAAAAAATATTTCCCTGTTCATTTTACATGACCCCTTGTTCAATTGCATTTGCTGGATGGTCTTTGCAAATGTGACCATGACAGTTTTCACTAGGTAGTTATGGAAAGGAGGAAGCAATGCGGTTAAACTGAAGATATAGGCTAGACTGGGTGGGAAAGGACATTTGGAGAACATCTATGCAACCCTCCTCAAACCAGAGCTAAGTTCCCACCGCACTTCAGGCAGCTTTACAGCTCCTAAAATGCCTCCTGACTTACAGAGTCAATGCACTAGCTGAAAAGCCACCTCTGCTCTGCGAGTGACAGAGCAAGAAGGGGACCGCCTCAGTCTGTAGGTCCTGTTCGTCAGTCCCCAGTACACCCAGCATCTTTAGTGATGTCACCTGTCTTCCAGATTTCAGCTTTAACTCCACTACAAAATATGGCTCAAGAAACAGATGCAGAAAAAGAACGTAGGACATTGTCTTTAAAAGGCACTTTCAGTAAACAGATCTATTATTACTCAGAGAAAAAAGTGTCTTTACTAAGAACTCAGTCCATACATCCACTAATATTTTGCTCTGGCTGCCAGGGGCACCAAAATTACACTGCACAGACATCTGAAGAAATATGTAATGCTGACCTGGAGACACAAGTAGAGTCGTCTCAGCAGGCGGTTTTTTGTGGATACACACAAGGAACTCTGCCAAGAACAGCTCAGGTCCAAGCTGCCACCAGCAGCCTCCAGCTCAGCCTTCTCCTGGCCCGGGGGTAGAGGATCTGGCTGATGCCAGGCACCTGCTTTGTGGAATTAGGCACTTGCCCCACCTGCCAGTGCACTTTCCAAACTGCAGGTCAGGGCAGTGAGAGCCAACACCTGTGCTCAGCTCCCCTCCATCTCTCCCTGCTGATGATCCTTTTGGAGGACCAGAGCTCATCAACCCCAGCCAGATCAGCAGTGGAGCAGGATGGTCCAACTGCAGCTTCTCCTGTGGGACTCCCAGAGCAGCAGCTGCACCACTGGTGCACTACCCAAGCCTGTGTGTACTGCTTGGGGCAGACAGAGTAATGTCTCTCTTCCTAGCTGTACGAGAACACACTAACCCTGCTCTACACATGAGGAAACCTGCCAGCCCGGGTAGCTCCATCCTACAACCCGCCCAGAATCACCCAAGCAACCCCTTGTGACTTGTACGCACAAGAGCTGTAGGGTCAGAACACAGATATCCTTTTATTCTTTAAGAGGATGTCTGTAAATATGCAAAAAGTGTCTCTCTTGCTCTGTTCAACACCACAGGACTGCCAGGACCCCTGTGTGCTCACTGCAGACGCCCGCCGCAGGCTGCGCCTCCCAAACACGTGGGTACCTGTTCCCCAGGCAATGTGGCTTGGACTCAGCTCCAGAGTGGCTTTGTGGTTTCAAGCCAAATTTGTTTATAAGATACCATAGTCAGTAACTCCAGGGTTTGCACAGTTCTGAGGTGCTCAGAGCTGTTTCCTCAGCACTTCACATGCTGCGTCCCTGCCTTGCTCGCTTCTCCCCCTCCATCCCCCTTGGGTCTGCAGGTACCCAGAACTGGTCTGAAACAAGCTGGAAAATTTTCTCATACCAATCAACTTACTGGAAGAATGTGCTTCACCAGGTAGTCTAAGGGCAACAACTGGGAAACAGAACACCTCTGGGAAGCGGCAGAAACACGTGTTCAAACAGACTCACCACTATCAACAATACATGGGGAATTATCTCTCTTAACTTGGAAGCACATGCATATCTGTCCACAATTATAAAGAATGAAATATAGCAGTAATCTATAGCCATAAGGTGAGATTTCCATCTTTATGTGACATGAAAAATGTGCCAGACACAGGTTTGCCCATAAACAAAATTGCTTTTTTCAGCTCTCCCTTTAATGTGAAATATCAATCTTTTTGTGGCTTTTATTGCACAGAATTTAGCTTTTGTTTTTGACAGATGGCTCCCATTCAGTCTGAAGTACAACTGTATATCATCCCCATTATATACACATCTGAATTCCAGCACATGTATTTTAAAAAGACAGTAACAAATGGCAAAAAAACACCTGGTGAAGAGAGGCTGGTCAGAGAGAGCCCACTTGACCGTGGATTTAAAAGCGAGAAGGTCTGAGAGCTTACAGCCTCATACTGCGCCCCGTGCCCAGAGCAGAACATCTGCTCTGCCGGCAGCCAGACGCTGCCCCGTTCCAGCACCAGCTGAGGAGGAACGCGGTTTAAAACCAGGCTGCAAGTACCAGGGCTGGGTGAGGGGAAACACCACAAAGGTATAAGGTCACCAATTTTGTTCAATTGTTGCTGCTTTTACTGAAGTTTTCCATGTGTCACCTACGTCTCTGATGAGGAAATCCTCTGCAGGGAGCAGAGGTCCAGTTTCTATTCCACGGATTTCTGGGGGACTGGAGGAAAGGTGCCAGGACAGCCAGACTGTCCCATCCCACCAGCCTCCACCTAGCACCTTCTACAGCCCCTGTGCCCAGGGTCAGCACACTGTCACTCTCCTGTGAGCCCAGGTTCCAACTGAGTGCATTGGAAACGATCCCCTGAAACACAGCTCTATTTAATCGACTGGGCTTTCAAAGCTGGGAAGATGTTATTCACAAAAATATACCTGTTAATCAGATTTTCCATCCTATTTAATCTACCTGCCTCTTCAGTTACTCTTCCCTTCTTACCCCACCAACTACAGAAGTCAGGCCTTTGATTCAACTCCTGCCTGGCTCTTGCTTTCCTCCCAGGACATGCAGGTGATGAGTTTCCTGCTCTTTTGCACCGTTTATCCCATTTCAGACCTTCAATGTCTGTTAAATCCGCAGCAGTTCTGCTTCGCCCTCTGCAGATGTGCTCGGGCTGGCCCACCCAAGAGCCCCTGGCTGGCACACCAAACTCTTTGTGGTGTCACATCATTGAGTGACCAATGCCCGCCTGAAAGGTTTTACTAGTGCTGCCCCTCAGACAGCGCAGAAACACTGCTGGTCAAGAAATGCTGCCAAGGCACTGTGCCAGGCGAGAGGAGGCTGTGGCACTGCAGAAAGGTGGCTGCACAGGGACAACGCCACGAGGTGCACCAGGGCCAGCGTAAATCATTGTCTTCAGGTTTACTGCTCTGAGAACAGGCAAAATAAGGAATGTAGATTTGCCAGCCTCAGTCAACAAAATTGATTTGAGAGGATACAGAAGTGGGAGATGCGGCTGCCAGACCTACTCATGTCACGTTTGTTCAGCACCACGCAGCAAAAGCCCTTCCTCGCGCACGGCAGCCCCCCAGGAATCCCTGTTCCAACACTATCTCCTGCGGCTGCAAGGAGAGTGATCAACTTTTGTTACCGAGTCAGAGCAGCCTCTATAACCAGTCATAGAATTTACGATTTCCCAGATACCTGCACAAAAACAGTAAGTCCTTCTAAGGCTGCATTCAAAATAACAAACAAATGGCTTTTAAAAAAGTGGCGTTTAAGAGCTTTACATTCCTCACACAACCGGAGGCAGCCAGGGTGATGGAAGTAAATATTTAGAACATAAATGGCTATGACAAATCCATCAAGACTGATTCATCTGCTTTTCTATTCAGAACCAAGTTTCAGCCCTCTAAATTAAAATAAAATAATCCCCGTTTCACGTGTTCCAAGCCGCTTGTCTTCCCGTACTAGCAGAGTCATAAGTGCCGGTCACTGTTGGGTCTCTACCCTGCCTGCTTCCTGCTGGCAGGGCAGAGCGCTCCACGTCCCGTGCCCCTAGCACAGCCTTCCCCCTTTCAGAAAGCCCTCCCCACGGCAAACAGCCGGCTGGTGCCTCTCAGGACACAGGGAGCACGGCCAGAGCATGTATGGGATGGTTGTTCTGGAGGCCAACTCGTGCACTGACAGACATGTGAGAGTCCCCATGAAGGGTGACATGGGGCAGGGTGCCACATCGCTGCCTGACAGAGCCACCTGGCCAAGATGAGACAGCATCTCCATAATTTACAATGAGCAAGAAAAAACAGGGAACTTGAAGTCCAGGTGAGGAGGAAAATAAATTGAATTTGTGCTGGCATGATGAGCAGGACTTGAGAAATTCACTCTCCAAACAAGATGCTCAAGTGCCCGTACTGGAGCCAACACCCTCTCATCCTTGTTTCAGCCTGTCAGCACTGACCTTGGGCAGCCCCTGGCTTGGGGTGAGACAGGTTGGCCATGTTACAGATACTCAGTACACCCCGCAGCACTGGGGGATTCGCTCTCCAGGTGCATCAAAACACAGTCGACTTGGCCAGCTTTTCTCTAGCTGACATTGTTAGAATAAGGCCTTGAAAATCCACATAGCACTGCTGCCGCTTTTGTAGCACAGCCTTAGTGCGCAGGCAGGGATATTTATTTTCCCATATATAACTTACATTGTTCTCTAACCTGTTTAATTTATTCAGCAGTTGTCTGAAATTCAACGCAGACGGTAATTTCCAGGCTACCCCATTCTTTATTTTCTGAAGGCACACACCATGGTTGCTCTATCTTTGCCCTTTGGCGCACACACAGGTTTTCATTAAAAAGCAGAGATTTTAGCAATACTCTAACAGTAGTCCTCCTCAACATCCTGGGGCTCTGCTCTCACTCCTTTCCCATGCCCTCAGCACTTCGCCTAGAAGTAAGGACCTCTGACTCAGCACAGCTGAGTTTGGTTAAGCCGTGGAAATCAGCTGGCAACGTGCTCTGGGAATGCCTTGGTGACGTGGGGATGGACACCTGGAGGTACAGGAACCTCTCAGGGGAGAGCTGTGAAGCCCTCGGTGCAGCAACACCAGCTTAACACAAACCCTGGCAGGGTAGGGCGAGCTGCAAAAGCACTCGCAGACCCAGAGTCCTCCCAGGAGAGGTTTGGGGGTCCAGGTTCATCAGTCTGGATGAGGACTGCCTGTGTCCTCTCTGTGCTCACAGAAAGACAAAGACAGGCTCAGTCGAGCAGTGGCACACTGACATCTGTTTCTTGTGCTATATAATAATAAACTCGCCGCGCCTCAGATCCACCAGGAGGAAAGCTGCTTATTAATGCAGACAGACGCGCTTTCCTCCCTCTTGCTGTTCCCTGTAAAACTTCAAGTATTTTCAAACCTGACTAGTCAGCTGTCTAGGAAGAGACTGATTTGCATCCTTCAGCATCCTAACAAGGAGTGGGAATGGCTTTTCCACTGCACACAGTCCAAGTGTAAAACCTCATGGAGTTTAGACTGGGACAACCTTCCTGATAACTGAAATTAGCAAAACAGTTTAATACATTAAGCAGAGATTTCTTGGGAATGCATTTACTATTTTATATGTGTGAGAAGCTCCACTCAAATCTGAATAATGACATGAATAATTTATGATTAACAGAGCATGGGGCCAGGGTGTTGTCACCCACTCCCCTGCCCTCAAGCTGACCCACTTGGGTCTACCCTGCCCCGTGGGGCCATATCCTCTCTCCTCCGCTGCTGAAGGAAGGGACACTCTCCTCTAACAGCTGGGCTTCTGCTTTGTTGAATTATCGCTGTATGAAACTTTAAAAGCCTGCTCTGGGGAGACCCCCCTGCAGGGCTGGGCTCAGGGGCTCCTCAGCCCCGCAGAGACACGGAGCTGCTGGAGCGGGGCCAGAGGAGCCCCAGCAGTGACCCGAGGGTGGAACCCTCTGCTGGGAGGAGAGGGGAGAGAGCTGGGGGGGTTCAGCCTGGAGCAGAGGAGGCTGCAGGGAGACCTGAGTGCGGCAAAGAGCAGCAAGCCATTTCTACCTTCCCCAGATGGACTGGGTCTCTCCCCATCACTCATGCTCACAGCCTCCCACTCCAAACTCAACCTCCCAGTGCAAGTGCAGAGACCAGAAACAGCAGAACTGAGCAGTCGCCAATGAACACTTGAGATATTTCAGGTGGGACATAAAACATGACCCTATGCGATGATGGAACTGAAAACCAGAGCGAGAGCTCCGAGAAGGTGGGGCTTCACCACAAACTCCTCAGTGCGTTCCATTTACTGACCTACGATTTATTGACACCTTGGCTGAAAGCAGCCTACTTCACCTCAGATGTAAGCCCTTTCATATGGAGATTGATTTAGTTCCACAATAAATTTGAACAAAATGCTTCCTCCGGCTCTCTCCAGCCCTCATCTTCCCTGCTGCCAGGGAGAGGTAATTGAATTTCAGATCTACATCGTGGACATTCAGCAGAGACGGGAAATCATTTCTGGATAAAGATTTAAATTATGTGGTGTGATCCTGGGTTTAACGAGTGGAAAGGCCAACATGCATTATGCAGAAAAAAGAAGTTCTAGATTATCATTAGCTTCAAGGGAACAATACAGAATTGAAAAAACTATATTCAGGAATTATTTGAACGGGGCTAAGCAAGCTGGCTGGTGCCCTAGATCTCCTTGCAGCACCCAGCCCTGACCACTCACCCAGATTCACACTTTCAGGCAGGAAATAACACTTTTCCATATACGATTTCACCCAGAGCTTTCCTGTTGGTTTAGTGGTCCCTTCCTCATTATTATGTAAACGCATTACCCACCTTTGAATGCTGCTTTCCCTAACAAGGAGATGCCTCTGCTTCCTGCTCAAACATTCAAGCTCCATTTCTCTGTTGCATTCACCAAATCTGGCATTTCAGCAGCTGTGGCAACTCTCCAGCCTACAAGCAAACCCACACAGAAACTAAGAGGTGTCTCCACAAGCAGGAGGTTACTGTGAGGAAGCAAGGCTGGGCTCAGAGGGCTTTGTCTGAGGACTTTAGGACAGGCCAGGATAAATGAGATTATCTGCTGTCCCAGCCTAATGGAAGAAAACATCAGGTGCTTTCTCCTCGCAGTTAGACATCGAAAGCCAAGGCTCCCCTTTGAGCAGTTCAAGCTTTTGAAACCACCAAACCAACCTTGTGCCACCTCAGTGCTGCTGACAGCAGCGCTCTGCTCAGCTCAGCAGCACTAAGCCTGTCCTCCCCAGCGCCCCTCTCCCCATGCAGGCACATGGTGCCTGCCCCACTGCACGAGGGCAGGGCTGCTGAGCTACACCTGCTTCTGAAAGCTTGGGCTGGACCTGAGGAGCCATTTCTGTCCCATTGGGGTTGTGCAGGCGTGTTCCAGGCTGCCCAGGGCAGACACCGGCGTCTGAAAGCTTGGGCTGGACCGGAGGAGCCATTTCTGTCCCATTGGGGTTGTGCAGGCGTGTTCCAGGCTGCCCAGGGCAGTGGTGGAGTTCCCATCCCTGGAGGGGTTTCCCAGCCGTGTGGAGGTGCTGCTGCGGGACAGGGGTCAGGGGGGACCTGGCAGGGTTGGGGGAGTGGGGAGAGAACAGAGCCTTTCTCCTGCTCGGTGGAAAGAAAACACCATGCCTGGGTTTCGACAGACACTGGTCTGGACAGAGATCCTTGACCAAGGAGAACAATGGACTCATAATTCAACAAAAATAAACAGGAATAATAATTAACAAATTCGAGGGAGCTGAACTCCTGAACCTGGCCATCTACAACCCGTCTGATGTTCCTTCCATGCCCTGGTCTCAGCCATATTACCTTCAGGATTGACATAATTAAAACAAAACCAAAAACACATCAGGAGCAAAGGTGTGGAGCAGCAACCCCCTGTCCTCTGCTGACCACGGTGTCTCCTGAAGGCTGGTGGAAATCAGGTGCTTTCCCACCCGGTTTCCACCCCCAAACGCTGCACTCCAGTGTGCTCTCAAGGAGCAGAACCCATGATCCCTGCTCTGCTCCACGGTGCTCTTGGCTCCACACGGACACAGACCTTTTTTCCCCCCCAGTACTGTAACAGGCAGACTTTCATGTCCCACCACTCCTGGGCCATCCACGCCCTGGGTGACCCCTGGGGCCTCTGGCTAATTTGGACAGAACCTCCCAAAGCCACATTAGCTGCTGTCATCCCCACTGCCACTACCACAGCTCTTGTTAGCTGCTGCCCTGACCAGGTCAGCTGGAGATGATGGGTTTTCCACCACAGGTGGGTGGGAAGGGGGAATTTCAGGAAGAAAGAGCTGCAGGAAAAGCTTTGTGCCCGGAAACTACCTGGGTGGCTCCAACAGCAAAAGGAAGTGACTGCTAGACCCAAACGCAGCTCCCTGTCTCCTTGTGCTCAGCAGCCAGCACACACAGCAATTAACCCCGCTGGAGATGCCCCAAAGTGGCCATCAGCCTGGGGAGAAGTGCTGCGGGGACAGAGCTGTGACAACACCAGCTGCCACTGGGCAGAACAGAGGAAAACAGCTATCTCCACATCACCAGCTGCTTTACACACACCTTTGGACAAAGCCTTCCTGTGGCACCCGTGACCCAAACATCTGCCTTTCAGCGTGCAGGCGCACTGCAGCAGGACTGCAAACCAGACAGCTCATCCCCGATGTTTCTGGTCAAATCCTTGATATATTTCTCAAACTCAGTGCTGTGCCATTCCCATGACACCTCTGGTGACGGGATGCAGGAGCCCGTGGCAGGCAGCCTGCTGGCGACCTCCCTGTGAACACCCAGGCCGAGGTTTTTGCTGCAGCACGCGAGGCCAACAAGGTGCCCCAGCCCAGGAAGACTCCAGCAGGTCTGTCCGAGGCCACGTGCCGTGGCTCCGTGCACAGGAACCACTGCCTGATTGCCCAGGG
>NW_010432228.1:36138-37923 GCF_000710305.1 Buceros rhinoceros silvestris | reverse complement strand
GGGCCCCCAGCCCAGGAAGACTCCAGCAGGTCGGTCCGAGGCCACGTGCCGTGGCTCGGTGCACAGCATCCTCTCTGTGCTGGCCCAGGTGCTCTCACACACCACAGCTCGCAGCTCTGCACGCCCCTGACCAGGGGGTGCACGTTCTTCCTGTTCTCTGGCTTCAGGGTCGCTGAGCCCACGTGTCTTGTGGCCTGATGGGAGAATTTACTGCTGCGTTTTTACCTTTTGGCTTTCATCTCAAGCCCTTTTTCCAGTGTGGCCAACAAAGCCCATTTGAATATTCCCTAAACCAAGCACCCAATCCTTCCCCCCACATTTCCTCTGCCTTGTAGTTCCCACTTGTCCCCAAACCAGGCTCTAGCTTCCCTGGCCAGACCAGCACAACCCCAGCCTCCAGCAGCCTGAATCCTCAAACGCCTTCACTACACCCCCGGAGGCCCTGGCTGGGCTGAGTCTCCTCCAGGAGCTCATGCTGTTGGTGCAAAGCTCCGCATTCAGGGCACAGCCTCATCCAGGTGTTGGTTGTTTTAAAAGGCACCCGTTGGCCAGGGCAGCAGCAGGAGAACCTCATGCCAGAAATGCAGACCAGGGACCAAGCGATGGGCAGCACCAGCCTTCCACTGAGAGTGCGGGAGGACGTGGTGTATTCTCAACAGCACAGTATTAAATCTGCCAAAAAGAGCTGTGTAAAGAGCTAAACTAAAAATATACGTACTTAAAAATTAAGCTGCGATAATGAGAACTGGGGTGTTTTCCATTTTTTCCAAAGATATGTAAATATTTTTATCTATACCATTGGCCCTTTCTCCTTCCCCCACTAGACTGCACAGCTCCAAGCAATGCTTGATTTTTTTAATAATATGACTTAATACTCAAGCTCAATAGTTTGAGGGGTTTTTTAAAGTCAGGTAATCCTCTCATCTTACCTTTTTAATTAAAAAAAAAGCAAATATCTGAGCTCAGATTAGCAGCCACAGTGACTCTCTGTAGAAGCAGTGTTACCTTTGAAGAAGGCAGGGAATTCTTCACACCACTCTGCTTTGAAACACTTCACCTCCTGCCACAGGCCCCCTTTGCCCATCCTTAATGGAAAAGGACTGCAGGTGGGATCATCAGAAGGGCTGAAAAATGAGTGCTCTTGAAGCATCTCAAACACCAGCCACAAGAGACAGCCCCCTGAGCAGGGGCACACCGCAGGCCCGCGGCCCCGCACACCCAGCTGCGAACCCCGCAGCACCCCACGCCCACTCTGGCTCATTCAGAACTCGCTCATGTGGAATCACACGAGGTGCCCTGGCACCTCTAAACTGCAGATGGTCTTAACCCGTTTTTCACTGAAAAGCCAAGAGCATTTTACTGGTGACTGTGTCACATACTAGCTAACATGAGGACACCGAGGTATCGTTGCTCAGGGATCCCAAGCCTGCAGCCGGCTCCTCAGGTGCCTGAGGGTCCTTGTCACCTTCCAAACCCTATACAGGGTATATTGAAAATCAAGTTTTAAAAAAATCCAGCTTCTAAAGTGTGTATCTGCTTTGCTTGACCACCCTCATGACTCCAACCCCTCAGTTAAATGGTCTCAGGTCAGGGCTACCTCTCCGCTGTCCCCACCCCAGTGCCAAGGGGAGCAGCCAGGCAGCCTATGCCATTTAGTGCTGTGAGGGCATGGACCCAACTCACCCGGGGATGGACACCTGGGGGGCCAGGACTGGTGACTGCGGTTAAATCCTGTGTTGAGCACGCTGACCATTAGGTCCCAGTCTCATATAGCACTGGCAAGCA
>NW_010432228.1:27409-36021 GCF_000710305.1 Buceros rhinoceros silvestris | reverse complement strand
GGTGGGGGGGGTGGAGAAGGTAAAACCTACATTCTCCTTCCTTCTCTCTCCATAAACCCAACAGATTTATGTCCTTGTTCAACACCACTGACAGAGAGGACCTTCAAAGTTAAGGACCCTTTCTCCAGCCCACCCAAAAGCCTTGTGGCTGGTTTGTTCTCGGCAATAATTATGGTGCTTTGTTTGAAATGCAATGAAACAAAAAGTGTTCATAGAAAAGAGCTCAGACACAACACATCAAGCTCACATCAGATATTTAACTATAAACATCTTGAGTTGCTGCACTTCGGACACACTGTGAATCCTCCACTGTTGAATGAAAGTCCTAACACCAGGCAGCGTGTTCCTGTGCCATCTGCTGCAGGGTCGCTCCTGTCCTGCCTGGCTAAAACAAACCTTGGTTCTCTGGAACTTCTCTTCTCTAAAGGTCTTCTGGGGAAATTCATCCGCTGGCTTTTTCTCACATGTTCAGCTTCTTCCAGGACCCGAGTTATGCATTACTTGCCATTAAGGAAAGTAATACTTACACCCTAACACTTAATGCAGTGAAATTTGAAGTGTTCCTGTTAAATGAATGTAATATTAAGGCTGTAAAGTGTATTTGGACTTTTATAACAACTATTACCTGTGTAGACTTGGGGTGAGGAGCGACCATGCCACATATGAATAACATCATGATACAAGTTATTCAGTCTAGTCTTTAGCAGTAATAAAAAGATGTATAAAACTGGCAATTTATTTGCTCATTTTCATTACAACTAAAGCCTCTTTAAAGAAGACTGCTGGAGCTGCAATGCTAACAAGCTGCAAGTCCACAACTTTTCTACGCCTGAAAATGAGGCTGAAAAAAGTATTTCCAAATACCAATCTGCAACGTGGAGGTGCCTGGGTAGCTCTTGGGGAGACAGTGATGCTGAACGCTCAGGAGAAA
Organism: Buceros rhinoceros silvestris; assembly: GCF_000710305.1. Lineage (NCBI taxonomy): Eukaryota > Metazoa > Chordata > Aves > Bucerotiformes > Bucerotidae > Buceros > Buceros rhinoceros. Next base: position 35,090 of record NW_010432228.1, on the reverse strand, counting down.
TGGGCTGTTCACCCCCATGCACACAGGCAGTGCAATTTCTTTTCAGGCATTTTCTAAGCCTTGAAGTTTAAAAACCCCGCTCACCACGTTCAACATTACTTGTTTGTGTTCATGCTGTGCTTTTTCCAGTCTCCTTCCCTCCCCCAGGGCCCCAAGGCAAGTGAGAGCTTGGATGAACCAGCTACCGGCTCCTGATATCAAACACCTCTAAAGGCTGCTCCTCACAGGGGACCCCCTATCCCTCCCAGGCCAGCAGCTCTCGTTTGCTCTGAAGCGTAGGGCTTAGGAAAGAACTGCCGGAGCTGTCAGCCCGCTGCAAACACCCGCCGGAGCTGTCAACTCACTGCAAACACCCGCCAGCAGCACCGGGAAAAGCTGCCTCCTGTCCTACTTCTGGGCTTAAACCAGGAGGTGAAAACAACAGCAGGGGAGGTGTGAGCACCTGCCCCACCACCAGGAGCAACGCTTCGGACCACGGGACAGCCAGCGCAGGGGGGCACGGTGGCCTTTGCCGCAGCAGTGTGACATTGCCTCAGCAGTCCGGGCATTGCTCGGCTCCCTGAAGCCCTGGGGACCTCCGGCTCCAACACAGCACAACCTGTGCAGGGGCTGATGGAGGCATTTTACTCGCATTATTTTAAAGCGCTGCAGAAAGTGGGCCACTGGGAAAAACGAGTTATAATGAAATCCTTGCAACAAAACCAGCCGAGGGAAAGATTTAAAATAGCTGCCAGCAGCTCGACTGAAACCCCAGGTACAGCTACAGCCCGCACAAGCTAGAGCGGGCTGAGCCAGGCCATGCCTTGGCTACCCTTGCTGCTGCAGTGGCAGCCTGGCTGGAGATGTGGCTGGTCCCTCTCTAGACATCACCTGACACAGGGTTTCCTGAGATCATTCATGTGCTTCTTGAGAGGAGCTGCAGGACTAGGGATGTTAGGAAATCCACAGCTCAAGCCATGAGGTATTCAACCGGAGAAGAGCACAGGGGAGATGAGGCAGCCAGGGAAAGGCTGAGCTACCTCCCACGAACATCAGAAGTTATGACCGAAGAGACTGACACACATTTGTATCCAAGGCCAAGGTTTAGACAAGCTCGAAGCAAGATCTGCAGTATTTGAGATGCCAAATAAAGGCACGTAAGCCCTACAAGGCCTGCAGGCTTTATCTTCTTGACAGCTGACAGGCAGGTTTAGATGGGTCTGGGGTTTTCTTAGTTCTGAATTATCATGATAAAAATCCTACCAGCCTAGGAGGTCACTCGGACATTGAACACATAAAAAAATCACTGCTGCACCCTGGAAGCCCAGTACCAGGCTAGTCCTTCATCTTTCAACTCAATGCTTTTTCTCATGACCAGCAGCACTCCTGTGAGCATCAGCAGCAATGCCAGGGAAGAACCAGGACCACAGGGAGACCTCTGTCACCCAAGGGACTAGGACAGCCAGTTAATAACGGCACCACAGAAAGGCACATTTTATCACAAAAATTCCAACAAACCTAATGGATTTCTCTCCGCCATCTTTCAGCAACATACACAAAAGCAGTCAAGCCATCAGCTAGACTAGGGAGAAACAAAGACTCGAGAGCTTATCAGTGCCACACACCTCAGACAGAGCAGGACAAGAACCGGCTCATCCAGCCCCATGTCAAGCAGGGGCTTCCAGGGGGAAGAGACAGGAGGACCCCAGCATGGGAGAAGGCACACAGGGCCTTGCAGAGGCAGAACAGACCAGGGACGAGGCTTTGGGAAACTGTCCATACCCTCAGGGGACACCAAGGGTAGGGATGTTGCACAGGGGATAGTGAATCCAGGACTTAGGGTGATCACAGCACAAGAACAGCCCTCACCAACCTGGTCCATCCAGCAGTTTCCCAGCCGGGGCAAGTCGTGCATAGCAAGAGGCATCCCTAAGAGCTTAGTCTTCCTCAGCCAAGGTGAAGAGCCAGGTCTGGAATACAGCGCAGCAGAAGACAAAGCAACCCACGACATGGGTTCAGGCTTCAATCAGAAGAGTGATCACAGGCACACCACCAGATCTCCAATCAGGGCCAAGACCCAGGCTGGAGCTTAAATAGACCCAGGGTGGGTGGGGCTGTGGGTTGGTGGGGCTCCAGGTGGAGCTGGTGAAGCTCCAGGTGGAGCTGGTGAGGGTGGTGAGGGTCCAAGTGGGGTTGGACAGGACAGTTAGGACTAAAAGGGCTACCACACATGCTTTGTGGTGCCTCTTGCACCAAGGCAGCTGTAGGCGAGCCCAGGCAGCAATGTGCTGGGGGTGAGGGTTCCTGCTAGGCTGTCCCTCTGTCCCTGGAGCCCAGAGGGCCACGCTACCATCAGCAGCGGGCTGGAGGAGGCAGAGGTGTGTGCAGCAGCTGTTCTTGGGGGACACTGCAATGTCTGTGTTGTAAACAGCGTCCCCAGCTCTGACGCAGCTGCAGTGTGGGGACTGAAGAGCTCCCTCGGAGTCGACAACGAGCCGCCCCCTGCCTCGCTTCCTATGAAAACGAACAGATCAATCAGCAGCTGGCTTGTCCTCCTGAGTTAGGTTACCAAGAGAGCATTTCTCTTCACTTTGGTCCTGAGCTGCTGTCACAACCTTCCACAGAACCCTTTATTTCCAGCAGTGAGAAATAACCACGCAGGATCCAGTCACCTTGTAGTAAAAGTCGGAAATGAAGAACTTCTCGGGGGTGCTGGGAAGGAAATTTTTGGTGCCAGTACCCCAGATGCTGCTGCATCAACTCCACACTTCTGCTGCCTCTGGCCTGTCGCTTTTTTGAGACTTTTGATATGGTGAGGGGGAGCTTGCTGGAGCAGGGCAGAGCCTGACAAGGAGGTGACAGTTCCACTTCTGAGCCCAGAGGTCCACGCAGGGGGTGGATGTGATGAGACGGGTGACGAATTGTGGGTCATAAGGAGACAGTGTGAGAAAGGAGGGTTGGAGGGACAGCTGTGACTCAGAGGCAGTCACATCCCACGATTTCTGCACGCTGTCTCTGCAGGGGCTGCGTCCCCCCACCGTGGGTTTATGGAGGGGGACGCCTGTGGCTCCCAACCACCTCATAACCCCGGCGACAGATTGACTGCAGCCGGTGCAGCGTGGCTGACTGCCTGGCGTTCCTGGGTGCGCTGGGGAAGCTCATTTGCTCACCGCTATTTGGGTCGGTGATAAACATAATTACTCTTACTGATTAGTTAGGAACTGCACGCACGGCTACTGCCCCTCAGACCGGCGTGGTTAATACTGCCATCCATCTCCCCCGAGCCACGTGCCTTGTGGACTGTAACCTCAGAGAGGCAAAAGCTGCACCTCTAGAAATACAGAACAAAGTCCTGGGGCATCTCGGTAATAGCTCTGCTATTTGCTAACCGTAATGCCGAGTGTGTTGGATCATTTACAAAAGAGGAAGCAAGCGCAGCAGAACTAGAGCTCCCATCCTGCTGAGAGCCAGGATCGATCCCAGCATCACCCAAGGTCTGGATCACCAGGGCAGGATCTGAAACCTGTCCAGGGCATCTGCACAAGCATCCCGGTGCCCAGGAGAGCTGAGCACTGCTGCTGTCTCAAGGACCTGATGAGAACACGTAGCCATCCCAACTCCTCTGCAGCTTACCCTGTACAGCCAGCAGGAGCTCAGAGCATGAACAGGGTATGAACAATCTGGGTGTTCACCCTGCGGATGGGAGCCGGCCCCCAGCTGCCTGTGTCCTCAACTGTGATGCGTGTTGCCTGCCTGTGGCCTGCCTATGCGACAGAGCCCATAGCTGGAAATGCCCGGGTACGTTCTGGAGCGTAAGCAGCCCAGCCACCTCCTCTGATCCTCTTGTCATGAATTATCTGCCTCGCACAAGCATGCAAACGCTTAAATTCCTTCAGCTAGAACCCCGCTGTACCAGCTTGGTAGCTCTATAGATCCACCTGAAGGCTCCCCCGTTTTCAAGATTAGAGAGGAAAATAAAAGTAACAAAAACACCTTCCAGCTAGGAGAAGAAGATATTATTCACTTCATTAATCAAAATCTAGGTCACTTACCAAATACACACAGTATTAAGGAAAACAAATTAACACTTTCTCTTTGTAAAAGATGCTATATCAGAAACTCGGTTTTATGCTAGAGAGCTAATTTGCAAAAATGGCAGCACTAACAGCCTGACACTAAGAGCCTCTTGCTGTCCTTTAGATGTGGAAGTGATGCCAGGAAAAGGCTTTTCACTGAACGTGCCCAGTGCAGGGAGGCTCTCCCAGAGCTGTAACGGGAGCCCCCAGCGCTGCCCACACCAGGGTGACGGGGCTGTTGAGGAAATGAGGCTGGGTGGAGGAGCAGGTGAGAAGCTGACAAGCCACCCTCTCATCCTTACCTTGGCTGAGAGCGCTGCCCTTGTCCTGCCCAAGGGGAGAGCCTGGGAAGAGGTGACAGGCAGGAGCAGGGAACGCAGCATCTCCTCGGCAGCTGGGGACATCCACGGGGTGCATGGCCATGGGCCAAAGCTGAGGACAGTGGCATTTTTCAGAGAACAGGCTGCCAAGAGGCAGCTCGCTGCTATGGCAAGCCCTGGCATAACACAAACCCACTGTGTCCGCCCCGGCAACCCGCTGGTGTCTGAGCTACAGCCCGACAGGGGCACCAGGTGAGCTCCATGCCGAGACTTCTGGAGGTTCTTTTTTCACTATATGCCCTGAACCGGACACACATTCAGGTCTGTGAAATGGTCTAGGGCTGCAGTGAGCAGGAGGAGTGACTGCCAGACGGAGGGGAAGCAGAGCAGGCGAGCTTCTCTCCCTGCTTGTGGAAAACAACCTTTCCTATCAAGGGCAAAACTGTGCCCGCCTGGTACCTCTGAGCATCTCCCCGCCGGGGCCGGGCAGCTCCCTGGCCAGTTCGACACGCGTGAAGGGAGAGCTCCCCCGCGTAAAGTATAAAAGCTGAAGCAAACCCCAGATCAAGCTCTCTGCTGCCATCCAAGAATCCTTCTCCCCAATTTTCTTCAACAAATTTGAAACATTGTGCTGCAGATCATAATTAAATTCCCATTTTTCAGTATTCAAGGGTGTTGCCAGAAAATGTTCAGCTAGGTCCTTCCACGGGAGCACAGAAAAGCTTTTTAAGTTTTTAGGACTTGTCTTCTTATTTTCATTCTTAAAAGGTCCTTCATGTTCTTCGTCTTTCAGATCTAGGCTCCAGGCACTCAGGTTTTGCAACTTGCACAAGTTTTTCCCATCATAACTGACACAGTCTTAAAAAAAATAGCTATAATTCAAAAGTTTCTGCTTTTCACTCAACCCTTGTTTTTCTCAGCTCTCTCCTGGGTTGGCTATACTTTTAATGCAAATTTTATGTGATTATGCAAAAAGATCTAATTAGATTGATTGATATTGTCATATCAACAAAACCCAGACCTACTTTCAAATCCCCATGAAATACATGTACCAGGCAGTTTTATTGTTTCAGGCGTTTTCTTTGGGGACTCTGTTTTGCATTTGTTATTGTTTCAGGAGCAGTGGTTGCTCCTCACATCACCTTGCTTGGAGATCGTGTTTCTTTAATCAGAGCTTTCACTTGTGCTGCTGATAATCTCGGAATTTTCCAGCTGGCTTTGATGCCGCAGAGGTGAGGAGAGTGATGTTGGGCTGTTGTGCCTGCACAGAGAGCAGCAATAACTGCACTGCTACGAGACCCGGGGCCGGAGACAAACTGATCCCAATTTTTCCTTGAAAATGTGAATTCTGGGGGTTATACACTGAGATCATTCCTGGTTCCCGGAGAAATAGGAAGGGGACCTCTGAAGGCAAATCCCAAGTCTCAGACCAAAGTGGTTTTGCCCAAGAAAGAGCATCACGGAGGGTGTGGAGGTCAGTCCCAGCTGATGGCTGCAGCGCTGCTCCACTCAGCAGCTCTGCTCCGCTCTCCCAAGGCCTGAGCGATGCCCGAGCCCCCAGCCCCCAGCACAGCCTTTGCTGCAGTTACTTCACAGGGGGGTTGGCGAGGGGTCGAGGTTTCAACTGCAGCTCGGTAAGAGCAACACAAGGGACCAGCATGCTCGGGGAGAGCAGCCGTTCTCTCCAGCGTCTGGCACGTTCAGCCATGCCAGGTGAAGGACGGCAGCCTCTGCTCCTCCTCATCCTCTCCCTCCCTGGCTCTCACGGGAGGTGGGTAGCCAGCTCAGCTGAGAGATACCCTGGGAACTGCTGCAGCGGGGGGACATCTCTCCACAACCCCCCACCTGGTTAATTTGGGGGAGGTAAGAGGGGCGCAGCAAGCACTGCAGATGTTCAAAGCAAGACAGAGGTGACAGGGCAGGCGTGCCACAGAGAGAGTTCCACGGAACTCCCGGGGAGTGCGGGGACATGGGCATCAGGTGGTGCTGTGCCTGGAGCTGCCTGTGCCCTGCGCCTGAGCCAAGATTTCCTCCGCTGCAGGAACGGGTCCTCCCTGGACCTCACCCAGCTCATTAACAGCCACCCAGGTTTTACGCAGCTGAGAACATGGGCTGCGTTTGACTTTGCTGGAGGCCCATGAGTTCTCCAAGGAGCCTCCCAGGACACAGGAGTTTTCTCCTCCTTTCATTGCCGGGATATTCTCTTTTTCCACAGCATGTTTCAGCCTCTGGTTGATTTCAGCATTGATGATACCAGCTCCCCCAACTCCAAAACGCAGAACACAGCCCGTGCTGGGGACCTGCTGTTGTGGTCATTGTCTCTGCACTGCAAGAGGTGCAGGGCCAGCAGATGACTTTACTGGAGGCTCCATGCTGCCAAGAGCAGCAAACCTGGCTGCTATTCCCAGCCCTGTCTGACACCACCGGAGAGCCCACTCACATCCCTGTGCTGTCTCATCCCCTCTGCAGAAGGAGTGACGGAGAAGCTAACAGTGACGTAACTTTGCAGAGAGGGCTGGAACCCCGTGGATAACAAGTGATGAATGAAGTCAGCCGTGCTGTTAGGATATTTCCCTACTAATTCACCTAAGTGGGAAGATCACCAGGAAAGGGGGTGAGTGGAACACTGTGCAACTACCCTGCGAGCAGAGGCATGGGAGAGCGGGGAACAATCTGCTCTACCAGACCCCGCGCGTGTCTAGTGAGTCACAGGAGGTACCTACAGCTGCCACCTTGCAGCTTCCTCTTCTCCCAATTCCTGTACTCTGACGTGTCAGAAATATGTACCGAGGTAAATAGTTGCTTCTGACGATAAGAAGAGATGCCCAGATTAGAAAGCACAAAATCATTTCTTTCCTCTCTGCTTTGCTCAGAGGTGTGAGGGCTGGGAGAGCATGGGGATGCCCAGGATGCCCGTGGGGTCTTCAGGATGGAGGAGGGAGGGGACTGGCCAGCGCTGACAAATGACCACTGGAGGTTAAGAGAGAAAGCTCTGATTTCCAGTGAGAATAAGAAACACGGAGGCCTAAAGAAGTAAGAAGAATGAAATATCACCGAGCTTGGAAAGCTGCTAGTCACCTGCCTGAGGAAATGAGGAGGATGAAGATAAATATACTGCAGAAGGCAAACACCCAGCCTTTGGGAGGGCTGACGTTCTCCCCACACCAAGCAGGAGGAAAAGCTCAAGAGAAGGAGCAGGGCTAGTTGAAAGTAGTGTCTCTCGTTTAAAGCCATGTGTGAGAGGTGTCTCTAGTTTAAAGCCATGTTCCTTAGTACTCTTTACTCCTGCTTTTTCAGATACTACTG
>NW_010432228.1:20742-27287 GCF_000710305.1 Buceros rhinoceros silvestris | reverse complement strand
ATTCCTGCTCTCCCCATTCCAAAGATCATCCAACTCTTCCTCTGTTAGAAGGATGCTTTCCAGCTCAGCGCTACCAACACATCCATTCCCTTGGCATTTTTCTGGTCACTGTACCAGCTTTCATTGCTAATGAAAATATTAAATAAAATTGGTCCCCACATTTGTCTTTCAGAAAATCCACTGGTAACTCCCTCCAGCCTGCAACTTCTGCTAACATTATAGGTTTCCAACTCTCCTCTAGGCAATTATTCATCTCCGTGGTCATACTACGGCTTTTCATTGTTACCATCCTCTGCTGCTTGAGCAGTAGCATCTCGTCTGGTGCAGTGGCAATTGTTTCATTCCCTCAGCCCCCATGTTTAACCTAAACCGTCCTTATTGAAAACAGAGATGATAGATGTACACTTCACTTTGCCCAGTCTGCAAATGACTTCTACCTTCTGTCCATCCTCTCCACTTTGTCCTTTACTCCTCTTTACGTTTATGAACTTCTTTGTATGACTGTTCAGTGTTTAATATCCCTCAGGAGACACAGCCGAGCCTGTCTGCGGGCACTCGTCATTTCTCTCTATGTTCCCTGACCTCGGAGCTGCTGGATTTGACGGTCAGTTATTTCCTTCATTTGTCGCAGACTTCCCCTTAATCCCTTTCTGAGGGAGATTTGCATTTGTTACCTCGAGATCCAATTTTGCAGAGTTTTGGCACTGTGGACTCAAGCAAACTGGGGTTTTATCCGTGTTCAACCACCTGAGTTCTGCCAGCCACGTCACTTGGCTATGGAACTCTTGAGTTTCCTGGTTTGTCCCCTCAAAATTCAAAGCTCGGTCAGGAGCTCGGTCTCTTCGTTAGCAGCAGAGCTCCAGCCTGCCTTTTTAATTCTCTCAAACACTGTAGTTGAAGTGACTTACGAGTGCTCAGGCCAGGGCTGTTTCTCAAAAAAAGACACCAGTTCTTTACAATGTTCTTCCCCCTGCTTACCCGAACACTCAAGTTGCCGTTATCTCCTATTGATCAGCTGACTGCCAGCTGAATAAATCAGTGGACTACTATGCTCTGAAGGATTATTGACTTGCCATTATTGCTGCAGCCTTTTTCTTCTTTTTTTTTTTTTTTTTTTGGTCTTATTTGTCCCTGGGAAGATAAAGTCTCTTGTACTGATTTGATTCCCATTTACCCATACGAGGGAGATAAATGTGCGTATTTCAACCCGCCTCCACACCCTCCCCGAGGTTCCTCTGTTACTGCACAGAATCATTTTATCCACTTCTTTTTTTAACCTTGTCATCCAACCACTCACCCTCTTTTCTTTAGCCAGTGCTGTTATTATTTTGTGATTATTCTGTCCCTGGACCATGAAATCAGAGTAATACAAATACCAATGAGAAACATCACAAGAGAGAAGGAATGTAAAAAAATAAAATGCTTAATGCTTTTTAAATATTTTTAAAATACTATTCTAAATGGTGGGAGCAGAGGCTTTGAATTAATCCTGCTTAAAGATGCCAAATTTTGCTTTGATCTTATTAATTCCAATCAAAATGAAGCACAGCTTTCGCTCTGTTTTTTTTTCCTGGAAAAGATCAAAATCTGACTTGTGTCCAGCAATTAAACAGTTTGTTTCTAAACTCCACCAAGTTTCATGTTCCAATTGAAATGCAAGGGCAGGAAGCCTATTAATAACAAGGATATTAACCATGACTTACGCTGAGCTCAAACACTGAGCAGTGATACATTACCAGGAGTTTTGACTTATTTAAAGGTTGCTGAAAGTGGAAAGGCAGAACAACGTTGCCCCTAGAAGAGAGGTGACGTGTGGTTCAGAGCTTCCATCAGAACAGTCTGTGGGACGTGGTTCTGGAATGTACAAAAAGAGCCAACAAAATGGAAAACGGAGCCCTGCAACGTGGCTCGCCTTGGATTCTGTTTCTGTGCGCTTCAACTGAGTACCAAGAACGTAGCCTGGCTCTGGGTGCTGCATCACGGAAACCCTTTCACTAAACACCCTACACGGGAAGAAAACTCTTTCTCCTGTGCAGGTTCTCCCAGCTGAGCTCCAGCTCAGCCGCAGCCCGCAGAGCTATTGCTTCCTTGGACCTTCTCTTTAATAATAACAAGTTGAGTCCTTTGTAGGTAGTTAGAACATAGAATCGAAGAATAATAGTTTACCTTATAGGCTGAAAGCCAGAAGGGAACATTGGGTAATTTATTCCCACTCTCTTTACAGCAGTGTTCAGGGGCAGTAATTTCTCTTCTTTCGGAGCCCTTTGATAACCTGAGCTAAGGCACGCTGGATGGGAATACCGCAGGAGATGGAGCAGCCACCCGGCTTATCGGTGGCTCGTCCCAACAGCTCATTCAGCAGCTTACTGAACAGGCGAAACGCCGCATCTACCCACAAATCCTTCATCTGCTGTAAGCGCTCCCGGGGACGGGGAAGGTGCTTTGCACTGTGCACGCATCATCCTCAAACCAGCTTTTCTCGGGTGGCAACGGCACAGCAGCGGCGCCTGTGAGGAGCTAAGCTGCTTTCTCAGAGGAGCTTCCGAGATTGTGCAGGCAAACGAGCAGTCAGGTGTGTCTTCTGCTGGTTTCCTGATGGGCCAGGGAGGAGCGTTCCCCTGGGTACCAGACCTGCTTGGGTCCTGTTGCTCATCCTTCTGCTCCCAGGCCAGCCCCTTCCATGGTGAAAATGTGTCCAGTAGCCCCAGCTCCCACCCGCTGCTCTTCCCCAGTTCCAGTGGGCAGCTCAGCCACCCCACATCGCTGTCGGACAGGCTCTGCATCTGTCATCTGACAGGTTCAAAGCACACATTTATTCTCTAATATAGCTGATGAAAAAAAAAGTATTTGTTTTCTGTTTGGGTGTTTCATCTTGCCGCTGACTTTTATGGCTTTCTCATAAAGCTTAAAAGCTCATCTTGTGGTGTAATCAAGCTAAAAAGTCATGTTATCACAACAATGTGATTGCTTATGCAGTATGTTAGAGTCGTTCTGAAAAAAACATATGTTCGGTCTGCTATAGAAGAGCAACAGGATGCTGTAAAGTTGATGCCTGTCGTTAAGTCTGTCATAAACTATAATATTTTATTTAACTCCGTGTAAAACTCAGCTGACAAAATACTTTATGGTTGCTTATTAATGTGAGTAGGAGCCATGCGTCATCACTAAAGCAGGGAACCAATCACGAGGGCCAGCTCTTTAATACGGAGCATCTGGTGGCTGTGTTTATCTTTGCCATCCAGCCCAACAGCTTTATCTTGGGCAGAGGCTCTTCCCTTGTCTTGCTTGTGCTGGATAGTCGATGTCACTGCTGAACGTATTTATTTGTGCTGGAGAGAAAATAAATATTTCCCAAAGTTTATCCTGCTGTCAGAATACAAACCAAATGGCTAAAACTTACTCACAAAGCCCACTGAGCACAGTTCAACACACCCTCCCCACAAGCGGCAGCCCCCCTTTCCTGGGCAGCCCGGGAGGAGCAGCTCCACAGCTCGAGCCAGGAGGCACCATACATCCCATCCGCTGCTCTCCTCCTGGGCACACAGGTCCTCCCAAAACCGCTCTGTCTGCTCACATTGCCTGTTTCTGTACCTGACTTTCAGGCCCACCCTTGCTAGGGTTCCCCAGAAAGTTCTAGCAGAGGCTGCAGCAAAGCTGACCGCTACCAGGCGTCGGAGGGCGGAGATGTCCTCCGAGAGCTGCCTCTGCCAGAGGCAGCGCCAGGAGAATGGAGCCAGGAGACACCATGGAGTGGTAGGTGAGGTCTCTGCTGGCTGAGCAGAGGATGCCAGAGATGGGAGGACGGTGCCCTGGAGCATGCACAGGCTGTTGCCACTGATGGGAGGTGAAAGGGGAGCTGATACCGACACTCACCTGTCAGGAACAGCCAGGCTCACAGAAGTCAAGCTGGCAACTCCCATCTCTCCGCGGAGACTGAAAAGGTCGCTGCACATTAGTCGCTCCATCCTCCTCCATGCCGCTGTGGTGGGGGAGCAGCAGATTTTGTGATGGAAACGCAATCCTGTGGTGGATGCTAGCACAACCGGGTGGGATTGTGCGCATCTGAAGTGGAAGAGGTCTAGACAAGCGCTTGGAGGACAACTGAGCAGCTCTCCCACCGGTGCTTGGGTGGCTCTGTCCTCACACATTACCAGCATATCAGAAATAGCCACAGTTTCACCCAGAAATAATCCAGGAGCTAAAAGGAGCGGCTGCCTCTTGACCTCAAGGCCTGATCTTTCAGCTCAAGCTGTGTAGTCTCAACACAACAATGTTCATTTATTATTCCTCACGGTATGATGCAGAATGTGGTACCAAAGTGTCTTCAGCAGGCTGTAACAGGGAAAAGCAGATGGAAGCCAGAGATGTGCTAATTAAGCTTGATAATAGAAATGTTAATTAAAAAACCCTGAAGAGGAAAGGACATTCTGTAATCTGCCGGTGCTCTCAAGTGAGGCAAAAATGCCCAGCTGCAGGAAGCACAGTGCTGAAGGAGTTGGGCAGGACTGGCAGGAACGGGTGTTGCTCTGGGCTCTGACTCCAAAGCCCTGCCCCAGGAGGGAGCGGGGCAGAAGGCTGGACCCCTCCCAGGGAGTCAAGGCATTAGGGACACTCTGGGAAGGAAACCATCCTCACGGCTCAACCTCAGCTCTGCATCTCCCGCCTCCCCCTGTGCCTCAGCCTGGGAACTGCTCCAAGGGCCAGGCTTTGTGGGGGACACTGAGCAGTAGCGTGCTCAGCGCCGCTCTTAACTCCACTGCACGACTCCTGCCACTGAGACCATCTGGGTCCTGACTCCCCCTGCCAGAAACAATTTAAAAATAAGGTTAAAGCTGAATAAACTAGCAGGTCATTGTTTTATGATAAAATGATGGAAACTGTAAACCAACAGTTCTTCTGAGCCTCTGCTGGCTGCAGGAATCCGTCACCTCCCAGGTGACTGATGCTGCCCTTGCTGAGTGCAGGACTTGAGGTTATCTGCCCCAAACAGAAGTCCAAGCCCTGTGGTCTGGCAACTTCTTTATTGCTCTTCTGCTCAGACAGTGCAGCCGCGATTCTGCGAGTGCCCCCACCCTGCCCTGCACCCTCTCCTCGACGGCAGCTTCTGCAGCTGCTCCCTGCCCAGGCAGCGGCCCCAGCACAGCTCACCCTTCTCAGTGATGCTCCAACAGGTTCCAGCTCCCAAAAAGTGCAAAACCACCCTGTGAACCTTTTAGCCATGTCGCCCTCCCTGAATCCAGGCAAGGTGCCTTTCAGGAGGTCCAACACAACCCAGGGAGTGCAACTGGGAGATGCAGCAGTGCCTGGGTAACAACCTGGCACTGCAGATGGAGAGACGAGGCAACGTTTGTTCTGGCCTCAATCCACCAAGCACGCAGCTGCAGCCAGGCAGCCCTGGGCAGGTCTGGAGGCAGAGAAGATTGATGGCATTCCCGCACAAGTTCCTCAGCTCCTTGCAAGGCAACTTGGACATTGCATTGTTAGCTACAGTCGAGGATGGAGCTGTCTGAGAGGCACAGCAATTAGCAGGGAGGAGGGAGAGTCAAAGATCCTCTATAATTTATCTGCGAGCTGGATTAAAGCAGAGATCAGAAATCAGCTGAGTCAGCCAGTCCCTGTATTATCTCAGTGCCTCTCCAAGATGATTATTGAAACCTTTCCTGGGCTGCTTCAGAATAATTTTATCTGAAACAGGACTTAATTAAACCAAATTATCCTCAGGAATGAATGTATCGGGATAACCCTTTGATTCTGTGGAAAGCTGCTGTGATAATTGTGGCTAATTAAATCACAGTGCCCTGGCCAGTGGAGAGGTCCCATCTGCACAGCTGAGGAGGAGATGCTCTGGACTCCTCTGGCTGGGGAGCCATCAGCTCCTCAGCTCTGCCTCCACCCTGGCAGTTGCTGCAGATTGGGTGCAGGAGCAAGGTGGGCTCCTTCCTCTTGAACGTCCAGCCCTGCCACGTTCCAGGGTTTAACGCTGCACTGGCAATGAGAAAGCCCACACTCTTCCAACAGGGAAGGGATGGGGTAGATGCTGCAGAGGCCACAGCTCCAGCTAGAGACTCAGGCAGGAGGGGATCACACACTTTTGAGCCTGCCTTTTCTGTGTTTTCTCTTTCCTTTCTGCTGCATCTTTCTTTGAGCCACATCAGCACACAAGAAGCTCCCTTGCTTGACCGAGGCCATTGCAGGATAGACAGAGGCTATGTTCACCGTTCCTCAGCAGCACCACCACCCCTCTGCCTGCTCAGTACCACGTGCTGGTCAGATCCCTTCACCTGTGGCTCCAGGGGTGGAAGGCACTGGGACGAGCTTTGCCAAATGGAGAAAACCTGGACTGATCGGGACTGAAAGCCCCAGATGACATGATGTGTGGAAGGAGCAGCAATTGGAAGTAAGGCAGTTGTCAGACCTGTGGCATGGCATGGATTGCCCCCACCAGGCAGAGTGAAGGAGCCGAGGTGGTGCTGAGGATGTTCTGTCTCATAAATTCACACCAGGCAGGACGCTTGTGATGTGCTCCATGGGATATCAGAGGGTAA
>NW_010432228.1:19124-20590 GCF_000710305.1 Buceros rhinoceros silvestris | reverse complement strand
CTTTCCCTAGGGCACGTGGACACCCACAGTGTGTGGGTAGACATGGGCTGGCAGCAGCAGGTCAAGAAGAATCCTGCACCTCCCATGCTCTCTTGTCTCCATCAGTGCCTCGGTGAGCGTTGATGCTGCTGCCTGCTTAGCCAGATCTCCATGGCAACCGTCCAGGCTCAAATTAGCTAATGGCAGAGATGAGCTGGAGAATACTTAGAAAAATCTTATAAAACCATCCCTACTATTCCAGTTTGCTTCATTTCACAGTGCAAAAGCATCTTCCTGCTTGTGCAGAAATTACAAGAGTGTTTGCTTCGTGACTTGGCCGATTTCCCCATAAGAAACCTGAATGGATTATAAAAATACAGAGCACTTACAGGCACGAGAAACCAAAGTTTTATCTGGGTCATTACAAAAAGCCTCTACTTCCTCACCTTGAGAGGAGTGTGCATTGAAATGAAAACATGGCTCTTGCTGCACGGCCCATACCTGCTCGCCGTAGCTCCTAGAAAAGCATTCTCCAGCACACACCAGAGCATGCAGCGGGGCTTCGGGGCTTGCAGCCAACATGGAGACAGAGGCTCATCTTGCTGACAGCTCTTGACCCTGCAACCACCTCCTGGCTGGGCAGAGCCTTTCTGACCACTGCCACCAGAGCTGTGCTCTGCCACAGCAGACTGCAAGTACAAAGCTGTTGGAACTGTTCTGGTGCTGTTTTCCATTTTCCAAACATTGCTACTTGAAGCCTCCAAGCCACAGAACTTTCCTTCATATCTCCTTTGCTGCTGGGTAATTGCATCCTCCCAACAGCTGGTGACCTAGCCTAGAAGTGGATGAGATCACACCTCATGCTGGTGTCCTGTGGCATCAATCCACCTGAAGCTCCTTCTCTCACCTGTGTGAAGTGAAACTCAGCAGCCCCGAAGCAAACACATCCAAAATCAATATTCTATTTACTGCCTTGCTTGGTTTGAGTTGTACTTTGCTGAGGCAATTGAGGGTCAGTGATTTTCTCCACCTTTGGGAAAGTTAGTGGGAAGCGATGGTGCAGGACAAGAGCAGGCAGCACACACCAGTGCCACAGCTCTGGAGAAGAGAGACTTCAGCCAGCAAGGTGGCTACATGCCTGTCTTCCAAATCAATCTGCTGCAAACCCCAACGAGCCACAAGTTACTTGAAGGCAGAGGAATTTAAACATCTTTTGGGAAGGGCTGTGAGGTGACACTCTGTGGAAGGAGGACAAGGCTTGTCTAAAGCTCTCACACTGTCTGTCTTGGTGCTTCATACACGGAAGTAACATCAGCAGAACCTCACACATCGAGTACCATAAGAATACTGGCCATGGGATGTCACTGGAGCTTTGCTTAAGCCTGAGCCCAGGCTGCCCTTGCCCTGGAAGGGGCAAGGACACAGGGATCCAGCTGCAGCATCCGGACTGTCCCACCAAAACGCAGGTGGGTAGTAAACAGCAGGAG
>NW_010432228.1:10781-19033 GCF_000710305.1 Buceros rhinoceros silvestris | reverse complement strand
GCAGGAAAGCTGGCGGCTGCTGTAAGCCCCTCGCAGCCAGGATGGGTCTTCCTGGGGGTGTGGGAAACCCCCGGCAGTTTGTCTGGCCCAGGGCAGCTCCGCAGCTGGAATATTGACTCAGGGGAGAAGTAGTACTGCCGAGGTGTGTGCTGCTGTCACAGCAAAAAAGAAGTGTGCAGTGCCGTAGCATGCTGGATGGAAAACGAATTTTTAAGCCCAAAAGTGGTCCTTTCTGCACCGTTATTTCCACAGAGAGTCTTTCTAATTCTGCACCGCACTGACCAGAAGTAAGAGGGAGCCCAGGGTGGTACACAGCCTCCTAACAGCACAGCAGGCTGGACAGCAAGGACTTGCTTTGCGCGCATTTCTTGTCAATTCTGGAGGGGTTAAAAAGGAGAACTCTTCTCCTTTTAGGCTTCCTTTCAGCACTTTCATGTTTGGACTCACCTCTTCCCTCAGAAGCTTCCCCATGTCTGATGGGATAAGCCATGCGCGCTGAGGAGCAGAAAGGAGCCCAGGCTTAGCCAATGGACAAGAAATGTTATTAAATTGTTCTCTTTCTTCTCCCTTTGTAGTCCGCTGATCCTGAAAACGAAGATGAGTGCTGGCTTATCGAGGCCAGTACATCCCCGGCTGTTGTAAAGCAAATTGCCTTCTTGATCCAGGACTGAGCAGATGAAAGGAGCTGGTGAGCTGGGTCGGAGCAGGCAATCCACTGCTGGCCGGGTCTCTGCAGCCTGCCAAAGAGATCCTCACCTAACCTTTGCCGTTAATTGCAGCGCATCTCTGCTACCTCCCACTGAGCTGGAGAAAGTCACAAATATTTTACTGCTGAACAGCTGCGTGCAGGAGACTTGAATACAGATCTGGCCCGGTTCCTACAGCCCTGATGTTCCTCCTGCAGTTTGGTCCTTCCTGTAGAGTTTTCTTTGCCTTAGAAGGAAGTATTTATTACCTATAACTGAAAGAAACACAGCAAGCAGGAGAGGTGATGGGCAAGTGACGTATACATCTCTAAAACTTATTTTCTCATTTACAGTAAATAACCTGCAAAATCATGTGAAAATAAAATCCCATCTCAATTAAAATGGCTTTTAGAGAGTTGGCATGGACAATTTCAAAGCAATGAAAAGAGAACATTGGGAAATAAGGCAGTATTCAAGATATCAGACCTTCCTCATCAACCTGCATGGTCAGTGGAAAATCCTGCTTCCGTGGTTTTTGCAGAAGTGCGATGACTTACTGACATTTTCCAGCAAATGAAGCAGCACACATGGACAAATCAGCACCTTCTTTCGAAGCATTTGCTCAGGGATTTCATCTGAAAGTTGAATAACATGATATTTACTGTTAGATCATTGAATGAAGAGTTTAAACGTCAGTTAAATATTCAGTCTTCTTTTCATACGGCACTTTCTCTGCTTTGGTATAGCGAAGTGTGTTTATTATTGACAGAAAAAAAGGTCACGTACGGGAAAATGAGCACAGGAAGCGTAGTGTAATACTGAAGAGCACTGAGTATATTTTAGCTTACTGCAAGCTACTTTTGAGAACAATTACTGACTAAGATACCACCTTTAGGAAAGTTTTGCTAACTCGGCACATCCAGGGTAATCAGGATGTATCACAATTTCCCTAGCCCCCCCGACCCCCGTGGTAACGCCCAGTCAAAGACATAGGACCCCCTAGAACAGTCAATACATTCCCACAGGATCACATCACGTGATTGTTTTCATAAACTGCTAAACTTCACCTTAAAATAAAATACATCCTCCTGCTCCTCCTTTCCTGTTGGGAACCTTCTCCATGGAAATGTTAAACCCGCTCGTCCTCACGCCAGCACAGTCCTTCGGGAGCAGCAGTTCCCTTCGCTGGCGTGCAGCCCTCTAAGGCAATCACAGCCCCTTTCAGCTCCTGCTTGCCCGCCTCGTTAAGCATCCTTTCAGCCTCGTCAGGGGAGTAGCTCTCCCTTTGAACTTGGTTTGGACAGTTATTTTCTGCCGGACACAAGAAGGACGCTTAGGCCGCTGGTCCAGCTCAGAGCCTGACCTCCTCCCAGCTCAGGAACTGGGACCACGTTTTCTTCTACTCCAGTGTGACTCGACAGCTCCCCAGCTGTGCTCTAGCAGTGTTTGATGGCTTCTGCTCTCACCCTGCGGAACAGAGCCCAGTATGCTCCAATATTCATCTGCTGTCGTGCAAATAAATAAACAGAGGAGGCAACAAGCCATCCTTGCTCACATTGAGTTCATTATGTGACTGCAGACTGTGCCTCTCCGAGGCTCCTCCCGTTCACTTCCAATGAAACGGACTCCATGTCACCTGCAGAAAACGTGTATATAAAACAAAATAAGTACAAGTAGCCAGGCTGAGAGTATTTAGAATAGTAATCTAAGCATTTTCCTGAAGAAGCCTATGAATAAAACCTGTACCATTTCTCAGGAAAGAAGTATCATCATCAAAACCAGACTTCACCAGCTGACAAGCTGCTGGAGGCACCCGCTGAGAAAACCAGCCTCAGCACTAGGCGTTAACGCAGACCCCAGAAAAGGAAGCACTTGGAACTGGAGGGAGAGTTTCACCTGCCGGCTTTGACACGGCAGTGCAGAGCAGGGAAGTCACCCAAGCTGGAATCTTGAGTTTGTTCCGTTTCTCCTCGCTGTGTGTCATGCCCCGTTACCTTCTGGTGCGTCCTCAGTGAGCACACAGGTAGCACTGTGTGTGTCAGCCGCTGTCCCACACGGCCAGAGTGGCTGCGATCTCCTGAGGATGCAGGCTGGCAGCTCTGACGCCTGTCAGCAGGACGGGGCACCCCAGTCCTGCCAGCAGAGGAGTGATGGATGTGGACAGGCAAGGGGAGCTCTCCCGGACAAATACACAAGGTCTCTGCTCAGGTGACTGTCATGGCAAGAGCATTTGGGGGTGCTCAAGGAAAAAAGCAGTGGAATAAGTAGCTGACTCCTTTCTTCAGTCTTTCAGCTGAAGCCACAAAGGAGCCTGAAGATGTTAATTGTCCTCCCCAGCCCTGGGAGGCCGATAGGGATCAGCTCTGCAGTTCGCATGCCCCAGACAGCAGTGGCTGCAGCTCACCCCGAGCCCTGCGGGATAGCCGTGATGGAAGGCAGGAGCTCAGCACCAAATTCATCCTCCGAACACCAGACAACTCATTACAATGTGCAGTTACTTCTGTAGAATGAACAAAAAACACAGCCTAAGGCTGGTGCACCAGCTCGTGGGTTGTGTGATGACTACCTTGGGTGTGACAATCTGGACAACCTGTCCTCAGACACCAACCCATCTTCCTGGGTTTCTGAGCCCAGGAAGCTGCCCAAACTACACCTCCAAGGTAAATAGCAGACGGTATCTTATCACCAGGCCCTGGTATGCCACTTCCTTCAAGATATGCTGCACAAGTAGGAAGAGAACAAAGTAGATTTTCTTTTTATTCCACAGGGATTCAAAGCAGTTGGAAAGAGACCAGAGAAAAAGAAAGCGATATCCTCTGTACAGAGAGAGGAGGGCACCTCCCTGCCACTGGCAGCAATGAGGGATTATTGGTGGTTTTTTAGCTTGTAGGAATCAACTCTGTCACAAAACATCTGTAACACAACTTGCAGTGCTCGCCTCACATTGTAATGCCGTGTTAGTTTAAAGCAATGTGTGTTTTAAAATGGAGCAATGTAAATAATAGGAAAGGGTCTTTCATCAACACCTGCATGGCTTTAGTGCCACCAAATACAGGAGCTGCTGCATCCCCTGCATTGATAAGGCTCCTTCATGCCTCAGCCTTGCCCAGCAATGACCTGTTTGCCTGCTCAGCAAATTGATTTTTCTCAGGTCTCTTCCCCTGCAGCTCATCTGATCCATTCCCAGTACGCCTGCAGCCCCCCACCTCCACCACCCCTCTGGCAGGAGGGCAGCGAGTCCCTTGGATCCTGCTCAGCTCCTCTGCTCACCACAGGCTCATGGCCACATCACCAGTGGCCTTCCACCACCTGGAACACTCCCAAGGAACAACAGCACTTCCACCTTGCAGGGGAAGCCACCACTACCACCACCTTGCCCAGCACCCTGGGAACACCCCAGGAACTGCTCACACATCCTCCTACCCCTGAAGCTGTATAGCAGCTACTTCAGGCACTGGAGGCAGTAGCAGGTTTCAGGGGTGTGGATCACTCTGCAGACTGCCAAGGCACCCCGGAAGGCTGCAGAGCTCCTTAAACTCTCTTCAGCCTAGCCCTTACCTGCCCACAGAGCCATCCACCCAAGAGCAGGAGCTGACGTCCCCTCCCACCCCATCCCCACTGTCTCACACCACTGATGATTCCACTCCACCACTCAAATTTAGTGAGGTGTAACAAGTAAAGTTGGATCAAAACAATCAGCAGATTTTTGGCACCTTTAGGGGTTTAGGCTGTTTGGAAGCTCAGCAGCAAAGCAGATGTTGCTGCGAACTGGTGTGTGGCACTGTAAAAACCAGCACCCCCCAGCAGCGAGGCCAGCACCCCCCAGCAGTGGTGTCACCGAGGGGAACAGACCTGCAGCACGATGCTGACTATGCCTGTGTTTGCGGTTTGACTCCCTCAGCCAGGAAGGGAAAATAGGAAGGCAGCTTGGTGGAGAGGCTGCTCACAGTCCTTCCTCTAGTCACTCCTGCTCCCTGCTTGCCCTGCGGCACCCTGGCACTAACAGCAGAAGACACCAGTGCGCAAACAGCTACAGCTGATCACGCAGAGCTTCGCTGGCAGCACCAGCCACTCGTGTGTCAGCACCTCTTCAGCAAAACCAACCCCAAATAGCATGGAGGCACAAGTGGCAATAGCACCTACCAAAGGCCCACATCCAAACCCATGAGCATCCCTTCCACGCAGGAGGGATGTCCTGGCATGCAAAACAGGACCAAAACAGTCATGTAGCAGCCAGTCATACACAGCACGTTCATCTTCTCCTCAGGTATCTGGGGCCAGCCACGCTGTGCCTGTCGGCCTCAGCTGCCTGCCAGGCCTGTGAGGCTCAGGCTGGAGAAGGCATTCGTGCCTTTCTCCTAGTGTGCACCCAAAACCCTGCAGAGGCCCGTGCCTGCAACAGAACCTTCACAGCAACAGGCGCAAGTTCTCAAGCTTCTCAACCACATGAAGCTCAGCTTCAACTCAATGGTGAAGATCAACATAATAAATGCCAATCAGAAAAATAAAAATATGTGCTCAAAGCGGGTTTTTAACAGTATGTAATAGGGCCAGAAGTGAGGCAATTAAAACAAAATATTGATTGCTGTGCATTAAGGCAAGTTCCCACGGAAGCTGCACTCCATTTGAGGACAAAATCCTATGGAAAGCAGAGCACGTAATCATCTTTATTGCCTAAGAGGCAGGCTGCAGAAGGAAGTCATCTCCTCCACTGATGTCATTTCACTATTTCGTTCAGCTATATCAATTGATCTGAGGGAGCAATAAAATAGAGAGATCTAATTAAAAAGAAATGCCCTGAATTGAGTTCTGCAGGGTGAGGAGTGAACAGCAGCTCCATTCCTGCCACTGCGAACGCTGATGTTGCAGTAGTGCCCCAAACCCACACAACCAGCTTGTCGGGCTGAAATCACCCACAGGGAGCAAACCTCTAGCACGTGGGGAATGCTCGCAGGAGGCAGGAACCAACACCAAAGGTAAGCACAGCTCTTCGTCCATCACACAGGGAATTTCAAGCACTTGTTACCTGCAAATGAGCCCCCATTAGAGGAAGGATCAACAGCAAAACTTGCCCTTTGTAAAACATGCCCAGCTAGTTGCCAACCTCGTGGCTGGAGCTGCCATCTGTGAGCTGCCAGGCAGCCCAGGAACATGGGAAAGGGTCAAAGCGAACAGAAACCAAAGCTGCTAGGCCTGATGCAGACTGCTGCGAAGAGAGGGGCTCCTACAGCCAGCGCCACGCTGCTCTGGGACCTTTGCAAGGAGATCTCCATCGGCTCTTCCCCATCCTTTGGGGCAGCATCTCTGTCGGGGCAGCTCTGGGTGAGCTGGGGCAGATGGATGTCCACAGGGTCTGTGCTGCTGCTGCATTTGTTGGCAGGCCTGTGAGGAACAGAGTGGCCAGCTGGGTATAGCACAAGCATTTGTTTCTTAAGATCAGCCTTTAAGGAGCACATTTATCAGCGAGTAATTGTCCTTTAGCTGTAAGCAAGAATCCTCTCCATCTTCAGGAAAAAATGGAAAAGCAGAGCGAGCAAATGGCTCAGGTGGAGATATGTCTAAATTCCACCCAAACCCATCAAACTGCAGCTCTCCTCAGCTCCTCATTTTACTCTGCTCGTATCCAAAAGTGCTACCCAAAGCCCCTTGCAAAAGGGTTCAGCTAAGGAATTTCTTGGTGCCTGAGCCAACGTCCATGTCCTGGCGTAAGGACCAGCAGCAGTGAGAGGGGGCAGGTGTCCCCAGCTGGTGGCAGAGCCTTGGCTCTGGCAGTGCCCATGCCAGCTCCCGACAGGCAGCGAGGGGCCTGTGGCACCGCTCGCGTGTGCTTACTGCAATTGCAGTTCTACATCACTTGTATTTGCTAAACAAAACAATTGGGATGACTGTAAAAGCCGAGATGAGGCACTATGAGAGCTTTTAGATATATACAGCCAATGCCTCAAAAGGAACAGACAGCTCCATTATGGAGAGACAGAAAGAGAAACCTTTTCCAGAGCCCATTATAAAAAAAATTAATCATCAACATTGTCTGCTCTAAAAAAAAAAAAATCTAATTTAAGGTTTATGACAAACATGACAAAACAAGCACACGCTTCTTAGTATCATTCACAAAACACAGCGATAGATTGAAGAAACAGCCATAAGTGATGCAGTAAAATTTTGTTAATTAAACATTTAATGTAACGGAGCTCATGAGCTGGCATGGGGTTCCTCTGCAGCTCTATTTTTAGTGCTCGCTGAGCTGAGCAGCACTTCATCTACCCACACTCAGAAATTATGGACTTGGAGCTAACTGCAGATTCAGAAGTGCTACCTGCAAAATCCGTCTGGATGCAGAGCGAAGGGTTAGCTGGATAGAGACGGGGGAAGCTGAGCCCCGTGAGCCCCCGGTGCCTTCGCCTCCTCGGGCTCCCTCTGAAACACACCACCCGCTCTTGGCAATTGGTCTTGTTTCAAGTGGCAGCCCCAGGGAAGAACAAAATGAAGTATCCTTCTTCTCCCGACAGCCTTATTAGTATGTGTGTTCAAATACATCAACCTAATGAGGCCACGCCGCTACAGCAAACTGCCCGGGCGAGCATCGCTGAGGCCTCAGAATGCCAGAGGAATTTGGGGAGAAAAGAAAGGCTATTAGTTAAACACAAATAGCCACAAAGTAATACAAAGACTGCCAAAAAATACATTGGTTTCACTAATAACTGCTGAGCAAAATGTAAAGGGGAGAATTTAAACATACTCATATTTTATTTCTAGGCATGAATAGCTACGAGCTACTCAGAGCAGCACAGACTGTGCCGCACTTGCATAGCACAGGCAAGATCTATCATGGCTCAGGCAGAAACATCTGAGCCGCACATTAGACTAGGCAGGATGAAAAAAGCGCATTATTCTAACACACCCAAGACACTGGGCTGCCTTTTCCCTTCTGCCATCAGCCGGCTACTGCAGCCCAGGTTGGCTGTGAGGAGAACAAATGGGCGTTCGCAGCCGGCATGGCAGGGAGGGAGCAGGGACACCTCCCCGTGCCCTAGCCGCCCCCCCTCAGAGATCTGGGGTCAGAATTACCACATTCTCAAAATACCTAGCCCTAGCAAGCTGTCAGCAGGTTTGTTACTGTTTGCTGTCCAAACCTAAAGCTTTGGGGAAGGGTAATTCATCACCAAGGCACCGGACTGGGCCTTGGGAAGCAAAGAGCCAGTTTCTGTCTCCAGCAGATCCACCAGGAGCCGTCAGTGAAATCATCACTTCTCAGCCTGCCTCTGCCTGCAAGCCACACTTGCATCTTCCTGAGGAGGAGGTAAATGGGTATCTATTATCTAATGATTTGGCATACTCACAATTACAGTGAGTTATAACCCAGACAAACAAAAAAAAACCCTCAAGAACCACATAGGTGGAAGAATAAAGTGATATCTCTGCTCCTTCACAAGAGAGATCTTCACCTTCCCACCACCTGCACAAGCCCCTTGCTTTGCAGAGCAGAGTCCAGTCACTGGAGGTTTGTGTCAGTAATAATATTTATCACAAAACAACAACAGTGGCTGGCACTGGCGGGGGGATCAC
>NW_010432228.1:9683-10673 GCF_000710305.1 Buceros rhinoceros silvestris | reverse complement strand
AAAAATTTTTACCAAAAAACAAAACCGGTGCCTGCCACTGGCAGGGAGCCACCACCCTGTCCCACTCCTGACAACCACAAGAGCTTCCCAAACCCCATCAACTGCAAATACTTCAATAAAGCAACCCCCCAACAGCACCCGACTTTCCTTTTGCCCTCAGGAGCTGTGTCCTCTCCAGGCAGACACTGGGCTGATGTCCTCCACCACCTGAGCCAGCGACTTCCAGCAGTGGGGGGGGTGACACCCACCCACCCCTGCAGGTGCAGCAGGCAGGGGGGTCACAGGCCCCCCAGGGCAGAGGGTGACAAGAGATTAGGCTCTGAAGACAGTTGAAGCAAACCATGAGCTTCTATCACAGTAACTACAACCTGGCAACACAGCGACATGTAATTTATTCCTTGCTGAACTCTGATGCACTGTTAATAAAATATATCAGCTTTTTATTTTTAAGGACCTCAGAGCCTCTTGCAGCAGAAACCACGAGTCACTTATTCAGGATCCAAATATAACTGAGAGCATTCGCTCCACATTTCGAGCTGTCTGTCTGTGCCTGATACTCCAGCAGAACCGCTGAGGAATCCTTTACTGCCCTGTAAAGATCCCCTTTGTGATGCTGGTGGTGGTAGGAGGGCTTGGGTTATCTGCCACCTGCTTGTAGCCTGGACAACAGAGCTCCCAACGAGCAGGTTTGCCTTTCCAGCTCTCTCTGAACCCACAGTGGGATTTCTCAGTGGAGTTTTTGTTCCTTCTGAAAGCCATCTGCCAGCCCTGCTCCCCGGTTGTGGCCCCAGCCGAGCATCCCTGGAGGGATGGGGTCCTTGGCAGTAGGAGCCGGCTGCTGTCCCCCCATGCCACAGCAGGCAGCCCCCTCAGCAAAGCAGCAACACTGCCCTGGCACTCCTCTAGCTCTGTGAATGTCACTGGGCTTCCACCCTGGGTGACCCTTTTACGGCTGGGTCACCCCCCCGAGCCCACGGGGTCCCTTTTGCT
>NW_010432228.1:8556-9640 GCF_000710305.1 Buceros rhinoceros silvestris | reverse complement strand
TGGGTGACCCTTTTACGGCTGGCTCACCCCACAGAGCTCAGGGGTTCCCTTTTGCTTTCCCACTGCAGCCCAGTGCTCCCCAGCACATGCCAAGCAGTTGGTAGAGGCAGAGGTCTGGGTGTCAGGAGGCTTTGCAAGACCTTCCTGTCACTTCACGGGTCCTGGAGGAGGGCACAGCCAGCTTATGCCTTTGAGGGCAGCAGCAGATGCTGGCTTTGATGTAAGGATTGGGTCCCAAGAAGAGACCCCTGCCTACAGGGAGGAGCTTCTCTAGGGTTAAGCTACTCATTCTAATGCCACAGATAAACACCCTTTAAAACTATTTCACAAACACAAGTGAAAGTTTTCCAACTGCAAAACGACTCCTGGCTGCATTCCTGAGCTGTGTAAGAGGTGGGATTTGTGTCTGCCAAGTTAAAGGGGGCAGGTACGGTTTTACACCTTGTCCACAGAAAGACAGCAGAGGAGCTGGTGCCAGGTCAGCACCAAGGAAGGGCCCTCAGACCGCTGCTCTGCACCACGGGGCGGTACCAAGACAAGCAGCGAGTGCGTACAAAGCACACAGTGTGTGTCACACAGCAAGAGAGAGAGCACCGAGGGGTGCAGAGAAGAAGCAGAAATTAAAAGTTCAGTGCGTTTGGTGGGGGTCAGCTCCAGGACATCTACCCTGCAGCTCGCAGGCAGTGTTTTGCATCTAACCCCTGTCTCTACTTAACCCCTATTCAGGGCTGAGCTATAGGAATTACTCTGTCACCCAGTGATCCCTCCCCAGCTGGGAAGGGGGATCAGGAAAAGGAGAGGAGACCCACAGCCTGAAAATGAAAACAGAATTAATGAAATGGCAGAACTAATATCAATAGAAAACATCCAAAGTTATACTCAGCCCAGCAGAAGCACAGCAGTCACAACAAACGGGCAGGCAGTTGCTCAGGAGCAGAATGAGGAGCAAGCCCCTCCAGGGACGGGGAGGAGCAGGAGCAGGAAGAGCCCCCCTCAGAAAACCTTCCCCTTTATACCGAGTTCATGGGATGGGACCCACCTGCGAGGCAGCTGGGGCGGCTGCCCTGGCTGACCCCCCGCCGCC
>NW_010432228.1:7547-8410 GCF_000710305.1 Buceros rhinoceros silvestris | reverse complement strand
CGTAACGGCCTGCACGACGTGGCTGCCCTGGGGGTCTGCCCCAGTGAAACCAGGACGCCCCCAGCGCTGCCCAGCTGCGTGGGAAGCAGAGCTGAGCCCAACGTGTGAGGCAGTTCGCTGTGCGTTGCCTGCCCCGCAGGGCCGCTGGGGAGACTGGGGACTGCTGGGCGGCTTAGAAAAACGAACCCTAAACACTGCACTTGTACTGCCCCAGCAGAGGAGGGGCTGTGTGAGCTGCTTTGGTGAAGTACGACCACGGGTATAGAGTGCCAGCATTTAGGAGCATCTTTTCTTCCCAGCCTCTGCAGAATCCCCATGCTCAGCACTTCGTGGCTGCCAGCCACCTGCCCTCACTGACACCAAACCATCCCTCAGCGCCCACCGAGTGCCAAGGAGAGCAGGAGGAGCACCAGAGGAGCTGTGCGCCCCTGCAGAAGGGAGGGGGTGCTGGGGCAGGAGGGTGGCGGCGGTCACTGCAACTCTGGCATGTGGAGGAACGTGCTGGTGAGGCAGACCCTTCACCCCCCTGGTCTGGGGTGCTGGGCTCACACCGTGCCTACACGCCAGGAGAAGCAGCCCTGGGCTGAGCTTCCCAGCCACCGAGGTGGTCCAGCAGCAGCAAGGCCATCAGTAAACCCTTTCCTGGCAGCAGCCGCCAGGAGAAGCAGCCCTGGGCTGAGCTTCCCAGCCACCGAGGTGGTCCAGCAGCAGCAAGGCCATCAGTAAACCCTTTCCTGGCAGCAGCAGAGCCCTCTGCCCGACATCGCCGGCTGCTCTCCAGCAGCTTGCTGAGTGGGGAATGGTGCTCATCACACAACAGTGCTGAGCCTATGGTTCACAGCCCACAGCCGACGGGAAAGGTT
>NW_010432228.1:0-7533 GCF_000710305.1 Buceros rhinoceros silvestris | reverse complement strand
GTAAACCCTTGCCTGGCAGCAGCAGAGCCCTCTGCCCGACATCGCCGGCTGCTCTCCAGCAGCTTGCTGAGTGGGGAATGCTGCTCATCACACAACAGTGCTGAGCATATGGTTCACAGCCACCAGCAGACGGGAAGGCTGAGCTCATTGCTGCACGAGGAGTGGGAGCGCAGCCTGCACCCACCAGCACCCAGCTCCCGACTGCGGGGAGACAAACCTCTCTCCCTTCTCCTTTCCTCAACACCCTCCTTGCAGGAGGCCCATGTTGCCTGGAAAACAGCAACTGCCTTCACCAGCACTCGCTGTGCCCACACTGATCCCACACTCGCTGCCCCAGCACTTGGTGTGGGGGGGCGAGGACAGGGTGAGAAACGGGACGGAGGCCACCAAGGGCACCCTGACGTGAGGCAGTAATCTGCAGCTGGTGGGGAACTGATTTTTTGTCAGCGCAAAAAGTTAACATATGAAAAACACAGCTGGGAAGAGCCCCTGTAAAGCCAGGGCTGTGCCCCCCTCCCTGTTCGGGCTGTGGTTTTTGCTGATCTTGATGTCTTCCACGGGTGCGGA
The DNA here is from genome assembly GCF_000710305.1 of Buceros rhinoceros silvestris. Taxonomy (NCBI): domain Eukaryota; kingdom Metazoa; phylum Chordata; class Aves; order Bucerotiformes; family Bucerotidae; genus Buceros; species Buceros rhinoceros. The sequence goes on along the minus strand of NW_010432228.1, from coordinate 6,966 downwards.
TCCAGAGCAGAGGAGGCCACCAAGGGCACCCTGACGTGAGGCAGTAATCTGCAGCTGGTGGGGAACTGATTTTTTGTCAGCGCAAAAAGTTAACATATGAAAAACACAGCTGGGAAGAGCCCCTGTAAAGCCAGGGCTGTGCCCCCCTCCCTGTTCGGGCTGTGGTTTTTGCTGATCTTGATGTCTTCCACGGGTGCGGATCCAGAGCAGAGCTGGGCAGAGCCCAGCAGCAGCTGTCACTACAGAAAAGCCCCAGACTTGGAGCAGCCTGCAGGCTTTCCCTGAACCTGCCGGGCTCCTGGTTGGGACCCGGGCCGGAGCTGGGCGAGGCCCAGCAGCAGCTGTCACTACAGAAAAGCCCCAGACTTGGAGCAGCCTGCAGGCTTTCCCTGAACCTGCCGGGCTCCACAATTAGTTGTCTGGTCCTCGGTCCGAAACTGAGGCAGGAAGATGAGAAATCATGGAAAGATAATGAACCACGAAAATAAAATAAATCTGCCTAAATCATTCCACAACCCTAACGAGCGTGACCCTTCAGCGCGCTGCAGAGACGCGGGACCAGCCACCCTCAGTACCTAACGTAGGCTGGCTGTGCCCCCCGTGAGGGAGACCCAGTGCCCATCTGCCCTTTTATCTGTTCCCATCTCCAAATCTTGTCTTGAGGCAACTTCTCCAGCATCTTCTCCGATAGCACTCCCACCGTGCCAGTGGAGCTTCTGCCTGTGGGAGGGCTCCTGGGTCCAGCTGCCGCCTGCGCTGCCAGACCTCCAGTTTCCAAAGCCCAGAGCTCTTTGGCAAGGAGACTCCATCGCCTCAGCCGATGGGCTCACCGGCTCTCTCCTCGAGCACCTCACGGGCATCGCCTCTTCAGGGCAGCACCTCTACGAGATACTTTGACTTTGGGGAGCACCATGAACTAGAAAGAAAAATCAGTCTAAAGGTGCAGATCTCGTTTAGGCAGAATGTAAAACCTGGAGCAGTGCCGGTGAATCTGGGGAGATCCCAGCGACAATTCATCAAGCCCTTACGCAGACTGTCTGGTCCTTCTCAGACCGTCCAGGAGGCGCATTTTCATCTTCCTTCCTGCAGAGCCTTGCACAACCATCGCAGAATAGCCAAGGTCTTCCCCTACATGTCGTTCCAGTGGCAATGCACATGGGAATTGGGGATTTGCAGGTGCCTTCAGTCTTCGTGCAGAAATAGGGGAAAAACTAATCCCCCCCACACACACACTTTCAGGGTACTGTTTGAAATATTATAAGAAAACAAACCTCCTTCCGTGCCCTACTCCCATCACACAGGATGATTGCTTTCTCACTTCCATCCAGGAAAGTTCAAAGGTAGCTAATGAAGGTACCACTGCACCTTGCTGGCAATCAGCTCGCAGCAGAAAATTGCAGGAGCCGGATAAATTGGCATAAGCTGGGTGCCTTTCCGTTACATCTTCATGTGCCAATTACAACAAACAACTACAAAATCTTGCTCTGCGGAACAAAGTGTTTGTTATTCTGCTGCAAATCTGGGGAGGTTTGCCTTGCAGATGAACAAGCCATGTTTTCCGAGGAAACACAGACAGATCATTCCCATTCCTTTGAGCATCCTCTGAAAATAATGTGGAGAAAAACACAAACAGTTGCCCCTGATAGAGTTAAACTCCTGGTTTTTAATCTATATAAATGCAGCAGACCAGTAAGTTATCCACGGTACCTTCCTGGCGCCCGAGGAATTTCATCCACAAGATGATTTACACACATAAACACAAGACCCACCAACTCAAACAGCTCTCCCTTTGGCTGTCCCTCTCCAAGGGCACCCAAATTTCACCTCATGCCCGAGCCACAGTGCTCTGCCTACGTGCAGGCATTCCCACCACCTCCCACACCCCAGTCCTGCCCTCTCCCCTCTCCAGAGCACAGGTAGCTCCACAGCTGAAGGGAGGGAGACTTCACTCCTCCGCTCTTTCTCATCCCAGTTTCTCCCGATGCTTCCTCCATGCTGCTTGTTCTGCCTGTGCCAGCAGGGTTAAACATGTCTGCTAAACCAGAAATGTTCTCCACACTGATTCACTTACAGGTCACCAAGACCCATCCCAAGGCCCTTTTTGTAGGGCAGGGCTCCGAGATGCCTCCTGGCAAAGCACGCTTCCAAAGGGCTCACCGTGCCTCCTGCCATGCCGTGCTCATTAGGGCTGCTCAGGGAACCTCTCCCTGAGCTCCAGAAAGCCAAAGCAGGAACACCCAGTTTCTACTTGAACTCCTAACCAGTATTTTGCTTTTCTGGTTTCGGTATTTAGCACGAGACCATTGACTGTTCAGAGCAGCTCGCCGGGAACACGTTCCCCTGGCCTGTTCAGAAACCCCTCTCTTTTTAAAATGCTGCTCCGAATGGGTGGGATCAGCCCATTCCAAGCATATTAAATCATCTCAGCTCTACCCTCCCCGCTAACGGAGAGCTTTCAAAGGGAATGGCTAATGCAGAACTCTGAAGACCCAACACATAGTTCTTTTCATCCATGCCAACACTAATGCTCAGCTCCTGGCCAGCACCAAACAAACAGCTCAGGCTCTCGCCAGCAGCAGCCACTCCTCCTGCATCAGAAGCAGCCTGAATGTCATCAGGGTGGTGCGTGCTGCAGCAAGCACCTCCTCTCACTCACTGCAGAAGCACGGCTCAGGGTTATGGAGGGACCGGGAGATGCTCGGAAAACGCAGGGTGCTTTCGTGTGGCCTTGGTAGGAATCCTGCCTGTGACAGCTGATACAGAAGCTCCTCTTGGGACAGTCATTTCAGCCGCCCATGTCAGCAGCAGACTATTGCCCCAGATCCCTTTTTCGCGATGTAAAACATATTAGAAGCCCAAAGGTCATTGGTAGACCATAACACTTTGTTGATAAAGCCCCTGGACTGCTTTGACATGACTGTAGACATGTGTTTTCCTAACCCTCCCTGAAACAGGGTAGGACTTTAGCTTACAGTTCTGAGCTCTGACCTAGACCAAAGCCTTTTTAAAGGCTTCTCGAAGGCATCTGACACACAGACAAGGCACAGAGCAGGAGGATGGTGGCAATTACATGGTCTTTCTAAAACGTGTTGTCCAGTGGCCACAATGGACATTAGAAGATGGTGTTTCCTTTCTAAAGAAACCTGTCTGCACGAGCGACCTGGAGATCCTGATTCTGGCAACAATGGGCCGTGTGAGCCTCGGCCAATGAAAACCTGGGCTCAAGATCATTACGGTCACCTCAGCTTTAATAGAGAAAAACAGGCGCAACAGGACAGTGCCAGATTTCTTCCCTGATCACATTTGGCCATCGGTACTGGCCACCGCAGCTGCCAGTTCAGTGCAGCCCTGAGGAGCAGCCACCAGCCCAAAGAAACACCACCGTTTGGGGGCTGCACCGTTTTGCATCTATGCGGCTGGGCTGAAAGAGCTTTGTCCAACGAGACGTGGAATTTTTAAAGCACCTGCCTCTTTGGCATCTGCGCAGGTGGGTCGGTGGTTCCCACCCCAGATGAAGGGTTGGGAGCACAGTAAAGGCTGGAAAACAGCTAAAGTTCAAGCAGCAAATGTCTGCTGAGCTGAGGGACCTGATGCCTGAGCTCCTCCCACCGTGGTGAGCAGCCAATGGTCTCTGATGCTTCTCATCTCCCAGAAAACCCGTTAAGCCTCTGTATTTCCAGTTTTATTGTAAACTCCACTGCTCCAATATTTTGGGGAATGAGTGTGCAGCTTGCTGCTCAGGCAGCATCACTGCTGGAAGACAAGATGGTTTTATGGGAGATGGATCGAGGCACTGGCTCCCAGACACACATGGGCCCCACAAAGCCTCAGTAACTGGCCAACGGCTGGTGAAAACTGCCCTGTAAACAGAGCTCTCAGCTTGAGGCTGGCGGAGGAGGGCGCAGCAGTGGCGGTTCATGGCATGTCTGCATGGCTGGCAGTAACCCAGGGAGCCTGGGAGCCCTCATTAGGAAATACCTCTGTCTGTTGGACTGCTAATGCCTATTGTAGGTTCGTAGGTATGTCCAGTCCCTTTCATGTCATGCTCCAGGTTTCTAGCATTTAGTCTTTTGTAGAACTACAAAGCATCAGACAGACTCACATGCTAAACGGGAGGCAGGTTTCCAACAGCTTGCTTCTCTCTCAATCCCCCACTTCAAAAAGTGATAGCTCCATGCTGCTGTAAATTTCCTTTAAAATCCATAAAAACATAAAAACTCAGGTTCAAGGAAGGAAAGCAAAATCACTCTGCAGCCCTTTAGAATCAAAGTCAGGAATAAAACCACATCTAAGAGTACGAAATGCAGTCAAAAGGCTGCCAGCGCTCACAAAGTCAGCTTGAAGTCCAAAACCCAACAGGAACTCCCGGGGCTTTGTTCGCGTCCTGCAGTCCAGGTCCTCGGGACTCGTGTTTCAAAGCTTGTCACTACAAACAGAGGGTTTGCTCTGGCTTTGGGGCGACCCCTGTAAGCGGTGTGCAGGGTGAAATGCTCACAGCGTCTTCAGAACTGGGGAGCTGGTGCTTTAGGAGAGAGACTGGGACAGGCAGCGGTGGGGAGAGGGTCTGGGAGGGAAAGGGACCCTTTCTGCAGGATGGAAAGCGGAGCACAGAATAAACCAGGGTGATTCACAGTGCCTGCTCGCCTTGCTCACGCCTGCTGGGTCTGGCTCTCGCTCGGCAGTGGTTTGCTGTGCGGGTTTCAGTGGGAGATGTGGCAAAGCAGGCTTTGCCGTGGGGCTGCGTTACCAACTTGTAGCGGTGCTGAGCTGCCCCCCGTCCCCCTCCCTCCACATCACACCCTGCAAACCTCTCCCACTGCTGGCGAAGGAGAGGGTGCTGGAGTCTGGTCTGGAAGGAAAATACTCCCCAGCAGAATGAGAGCTCAAGGCATTTTTTTTATTCAGCCAAAAGTCTCTGCCAGGTTTAGAAGACCTTTGCTTTCAGTGTTGTACATGCACGGAGGGGCAGGCAGGTGTCCTCCTGATGATTTCAGCATCTGAGCAATGCACAAGGAAAAGGAAAGGGTTCTTGGCCCCGTTTAGGGATGGGAAAATGGAAAAGGAGAGGCTGAAGGATGAGCAGGGCCATTTCAGGAGACAAGGAGCCAGCTGCTCCAGATGATGGATGTCGGTGAAGCTTCTTCCCCAGCTGCAGCCCATTGCAGGGGCTTGCTGAAGTACGAGCCCAACTACCACCTCAGAGCAAATGCCCAGGAGAACGGGAGGTGACAGAGGACTTTGGTTTGCAGACAAAGGCAATGAGGATAAATTCAGTGACTACACGGAGATGGGTTTCTTTTTTTCATTATTTTTTTTTCCTGCGTTGTGTGGGTTCTTCGCAGTCAGGGCTAGCGCTGGGATCTCTTCAGCCAGTCCCTGTCAGTCATGACAAGGCAGCTGGCTGCTGCTCTGGGACGTTTGCCCCTCAAATTCTGGCACTTCCACGTCTGATGGGTGGTTCTGTGGTTCAACCCGCTCTTGCTCCCCCGTCACGCAGCCTCCAGCTTCCTCCCTGCTGCCGCAGCGTTCCGCCCCCCTCTGCTCCCGCGCCAGGCCACTGCCTTCCTGCAGAGCGCTGACACTTGTCTGTTGGCTTTTATTTCTCAGTAATTTGCCTGTTCTTCTCCTGACCCAGAGCCCTTCCTCTAGAGAAATAACACTGCGTGTCTGCTGAGCCGCATGGACCACATCCACAGATAGCGCCATGCTAAGCAAATCCCCGGGGCCGTGGGAGGCAGCCGGGAGCCCTGAGGCAGCTCCTCCACTTCTGCCTGCCCCACCACCCAGGCAGGACTCGTGTCCCACCACTTGCAGGATTTCTGCATCTGGTTTACCACACGCCTCGGGGATGCCGGCAACCCCTTCGCTTGGGGGCTGCTGCCTGGCAGGGTGCTGAGCGGTTCCATGGGTTCTCAGAATTACAGTTTCACCTGTTTCTTCTTCACGGCTGGTCAGGGTTTTCTCCTTTCTGGCCATCCGGGTCCCTCCCTCTGGAGACAGGAGGTGGTATGTCCGCTCCTCTTCCCTCAGCCCAGCCCTGGAGCCCTGGGGCACCCCCGTGGTGCAGTCCTCCGCTCTTGCCTGGTTTTTTTCCTTCCAAAGTTCAGTTCCTTGCTCCTCCACCACAACCCTTATTCTCTGGTGATTGCCATACTCCAGCTCCAGCACTAGCAGCAGGTTGTTGTCAGAGGGCGACACACGGCCCTCGCTTTGCTTGTCGGCTTGCCCTGACCCCTCTTCTCCAGGCTGGAGGGTCCGTGACTGCTGCCCCGATGTCAGCTCACTGCCATACCGAGACTCTTGCCCCAATGTTTGCCGGCTGCTGCCCCAGGGCTCCTGCCTTGGTACCTGCTCGCTGCCACGCCGTGGCTCCTGTCCCCACACCGGCTCGCTGCCACGCCGTGACTCCTGGTCCAATATTTTCTCACTGCCATGCCGTGGCTCCTGTCCCCACACCGGCTCGCTGCCACGCCGTGACTCCTGGTCCAATATTTTCTCACTGCCATGCCGTGGCTCCTGTCCCCACACCGGCTCGCTGCCACGCCGTGACTCCTGGTCCAATATTTTCTCACTGCCATGCCGTGGCTCCTGTCCCCACACCGGCTCGCTGCCACGCCGTGACTCCTGGTCCAATATTTTCTCACTGCCATGCCGTGGCTCCTGTCCCCACACCGGCTCGCTGCCACGCCGTGACTCCTGGTCCAATATTTTCTCACTGCCATGCCGTGGCTCCTGTCCCCACACCGGCTCGCTGCCACGCCGTGACTCCTGGTCCAATATTTTCTCACTGCCATGCCGTGGCTCCTGTCCCCACACCGGCTCGCTGCCACGCCGTGACTCCTGGTCCAATATTTTCTCACTGCCATGCCGTGGCTCCTGTCCCCACACTGTCTTGCTGCCACGCTGTGAGTCCTGTCCCCACACCGGCTCTCTGCCATGTCGTGGCTCCTGCCCCCACACCAGCTC
>NW_010432227.1:19581-38165 GCF_000710305.1 Buceros rhinoceros silvestris | reverse complement strand
GCCCCGCTCATTTGGCCACAATTAGATTGCTAAAGCCGTGACCCGGGTCGCTGTGTTTTTCCTAAATGCATGAGCTTAGGGTACGCTTGAATGAACTAAATTGTCACCCAGGGCGGGCGCAGCCCAGCGCCCGGGCAGCTGGTATTCAGGAGTAACGTTTATTGCTCTTTAATTGGAGTATTGGCATTATTTGCCTGCGAGAGATCGTATCGCAGGCGTGCGCTTCGGGCCGGGGTCGTGGCTGGTGTTCGGCCTCACCGACGTGCACTCGTCAAGAAAACCCTGTGGCACGGCGAGGTAATGACTTCGTTTTCGCACGGTGCCTGCTTACCTGGTCTTTTCAGCGAAACAGTGGGAGAGCGTAATGGGCGCGTCCCATCACTCAAGCTTTGTTTTCTCTGAGCCCCAGCCTATGAGCTGTGCCCCTCCTTCGTTGTGGGGTTCTGTCGAGAGTCAGCCAGGGCAGTCAGCCCATCAGTACAGTCTCTTCTGGCCACCACTCTTCGCTGTTGTTCCTCTGGTGTGACTAGTCGGAAACTTGACTCAGCCTTTCTGATGCATTCACGTGAGTTGTGTGTAGGCTTTCAAGAGAGGATCATCGACCACTCAACAAAACCTCTGGAGATGCTCTTTTTAGTGAATTGGTCTGAAGAGTTGCCTTATTGAGATGAGAGCTGCATACAGTCACAGCTGTTCTATATACGCAAACGTACTAAACATTTACATAGATACTATTCTTGTGTACCTGCGTCTTATATATACTTCGGGTTATTCAGCTTTATACAAAAAAAAAATGTTTTCCTTACTGAAGTCAAATAGCAGAGAGAGAATAGAAAATGAGTCCTATGCGGCAGAAATGGTAGGTAGGCTTCTCTTTAAGAACCTAGTTAATGAAATACTGATAATAAACTTGCTGTGTGCCAAGTGCAGCCTTGTAGCTCCTTGAGAGCCTGGAGCTGTTTCTTAGATTTTTTTCATTTGTAAACGTTTATCCAGATGAAACTGGCCATTCTGTACTTTTTGAAATGCTTGCAGTAACCTTCGTGACTGCTATGGGCTGTTGCATGGAAGGCCAGCCACTCTGAGAACAATAAATTTAATAAGCCTTGGAAACTGAGAGCATGTTTTTGTGTTAACTGAAGGGAGGAGGTGATTAAATAGCTCTGCAGTTTCCTTTTGCCTTACTCTTTTTCTCGAGTTGATCCTTTTTCTCTTTCCTGTTGTATGGCCTTCTTTGGTGCCACCTCTAAAAAAAGTGAATCTTCATGATAATTATATCCTGAGTGTTTATGCAACTTTTGCTTGATGTTTCTGTGGTATCAGGAAGTACCTCTGAAGACAGACTTTCTCAAGGTGTCATCAGTATCCCAGTGCATGTTATAGTGCCTCATGAAACGTAAAGGATTATTCTGATGCAGAGTTGTTACAGGATTGACCACGTCATTTTTTATAAATGGTGAAAGCCAGGGGTTAGGCGTTATAGATTAAACAGGATGCTGGTCCACTGATGCTCTGGGACAGCCCAAGATGCATTCACTGTTGCTGACCAGCACTTGTTGCTGGGGTTTCCATACTTCTTATATGGTAGGAGTCCCTTGGTCTTTGGAATACTTGTTGAAACTGGCATCAATGCTTTTAAACCAAGGGAGAAAAAAATGGGAAAGTTTTTAATTTTTTGCATCTGTGAATAACTTGGAAAGAAAACAAATTCTGACTGGTAGTTCAAATATTTTCTTGTGCGTCTGTGCAGAGGAGTTCCTCTTCCAGTCCTCACCTTCACTAGAGGCAGGAGATTGGTCCTTCCTAGTCTTTCCCTGTTAAATGGTGGTAAGTGGAATGGCTCTTCTTGGTAATAAACAATTGATTCAAGCACCTGAAGGAAGTCTGCTCTGACAAAAAGAATTAGTGGTGGTGAGTTGTCTGTGACCCGCTTTCAGCCTGGAGGACCAAGCTGTTGCCACAGTCTGCTCTCGTGTAATGCTAGGCCCACCCTTTATTTATGCAAGTCTTGCAGTTATAGTATGGGTGTTAACTTACAGGTGTAGAACAACCACTTTGTTATATTCATAACAACAGTAATAAAACCTGTACATGTTAAGGATTTCGTGTTTTATGAATTTATCTTGGGACATTGCACCTATGTGGGCCTCAAAAGTGAAGCAAAAGGTCCCTTTGCTGGCCTCTGATTGGGCACCTCTGTTGCAGCCTGCAGGCAGTGAGGTTTTCTATGCTGCCATTAATGTGAAGCAGGCAGCATGGAAAAGGATGTCATTTCTGGGTTCAGTAGTCCCTTTACAGAGCATTAGACAAAGTTTTGGTTGGTGGTGGGGCTCCGTGAGGGAGTTTAGTGGGAGGAAGCTGGGATGACTGAGCCTGGGTTTACTGTAGCATGGGCTTGGGAGTCATTCCCTTGCAACGAGGAGTCTGCCCTCAGCTAGCTCATCCCAGAGTTGCATAGGAAGGTTTTCCTGATAGGGCGTACATTGCTGGAGACTTTTTTCCTCCTTCAGGGAGCTGATCCCAAGAAATACTGAACTTCTGCAGCACCTACTAATATAATCAGGTTATTGAAAATGTTCAAAAACCGAGTCAGCTGGGGCCAGCTTGGACTATGGCCCTGAGCCTTAGATACCCGGAACCTGTGTAGGACCTCTTCTGCTTACAGTGTGATCCTTGATTTATGTCTAATGCCATTTGATGAAGCACTGGTATCAGAAGAGTCTCTTGGGTGCTCTGGTCTGGCTTTGCATTGTAACAGAAAGGTAGCACTGACCTCTGTATCTTTAATAGCTAGAAGAGGCTTTTTGGCCTGGTGCTTTTATTTTTGTATTGATATAATTACAGTGTTAGGAGAGGTGTGGAGTTGTTTTTTGTTTGTTTGTTTTTTTTTTTAATCAACACAGCTAGCCAGGTTCAACCTCTAGAAAAAAACCATCTTCACTTGTTTAGAGGAGACACATTTTACTCACACAGTTAACTCTTTTAAAACACAGCTGCAGCAGTGTGGATGTTGTAGGTTTTTGTGACTGCATAATCCTGGTGTATCTGCAACCTTCTTCTGCTTTGTTCTTGCTGCATTGTGCCCAAAAGAATTACTGTGTATACATAGACTTGTGTTGGCTGGCCTGTGTTAGTAGGCTATGCTTAATTTAATTAATTACAGAAATTACAGCATGATGCATCTTGTGAAAAGCATGGCACATAACCATTCTTACAATTTTTGCTTGAAGAACTTGTAGAGAAACAATAACAATGCTTTGGTTTTTCATATATGATACTTGCAATGCAAATTTTAAGCTGCTGTATGTACTTTTTCAGTGGCATCCTCTCTAGTAGATAAGGATCTTACTTGAAAGGTTGCATGTATCAACCTGATCTATGTAGAGCTTTTAAAAGCTGCTTTAGAGGGTGATGTAGAAATCTAAATCAGTGTGACATCACAGAAGAGGTCTTATATTGCCCTGAGAGTTTGTTAGATAAATTTATCTGTTTAGTTTTGTGTATTTAGCATTTTAAATATGGTAGTTTATCTTTAAGTTGTATCCTGTACTATGTAGTCTCTTAGTTTATATAAGAATGTTTCTAGGGCAGGTAATGAAAAGTATATTCCAACCTGAAATGGAAGGTATCACTTCTTGCATGAACAACCACATCAACTTCAGTGATTTTTTTTTTTCTTTAAAGTTAATCATGAACGTGAGTATTACAATGTCAAGAGAGCGCACTCTTAGTGGGGTGGAATGCTTGTTGCTTAGTTGTGGATTGCTTTTCTACTATGACGGGTTTGGGGTTTTTTGGTTCTTTGTACGTTTGTTAGCTGTTATGAACTATTATACTTCTGTATGCATGTGTACAGAAGCTACAATGAGGGTAGTTTTTGGGAAATCGAACTGAATGTTCAAGCTTTAAATGAATAGGCCTTGAAGTGACCTCAGAGTTTCTTGGTTTCTGAATGGACTTGACCTCGTGTTCTGGGTAGTTGGCATTCAGGCAAAGGCTTTCTTGACTGGAGAAAGCTGCTGTCCCGGTTTGAGCTAAACTCGTGGGTACCTCGGTCCCTTGACCCTTAACAGCTACATATACCAAACTGTGGTGTTCTTAGAAACGTTAGGTGATACTGAAAAAAACAAAAGTTTCTGAGCAACTTTGCTTTCTTGTACAGCTTGTCTTTAAGACCTTTTCTTTTATTTAGTTGGACGCTTTAATTTAATTGGCAGGTTTGGTTTAGAAAGTGGTAACAAAGGATAAATCCAGATTACTTGGATGGTTCTGATCTACTTCAGATCCTGCCTTTCTGTCGCTGTTGCCTGTTACATTGTTTCGTATCTGCAGCCCATGGGAAATATTCTTTCTTATACTACTAATGGTATTGTGGAGGCAGCTATTTGAAGTTTAGATTCTTACTTCACTGAAGATTTGCAGACCAGTAGCTGTTGTTCTTTGAATAAGAAAAGGTGGGGAAGGCCCGTACTAGGGGCATCTATAGGTTTTTCTCTGGGACACCTATAGGTTTTTGATATATCACCTGCAACATGATCAACAAAGGTCTATATAGCCTCGCCCTCTTAGCATTTGCCAAACATCCCTGTCATATGAATTTTGTCTTTTGTCATGTAACAAAAAGGATTATTGGGGCTGCCTGTTGACTTGTCTGTCAGCTATAACATACTTGAAATCTTACACCCTCTGTAGAGCGCAAGGGCTTGTGTCTTAAGATACTATCCCTCCTTCAGTTTGGAAAGCTGATTAGACACAAGGATGAGGGTCTGACAGTTGTTTCAAAACAAAGTGATAGCTGAACGTGGGAAAAGTGGCAACTAACAGGTGGAAGATCAACCAGTGTACAAGGTGCTTGCAGCTATATTAGTATTTGGATGAGATGTGAATTTTTGAAGTGAATCTTGGTCACCTCTCCTTTCTGTACATAGGTTTGCCTTGCAGAATGATCACAGATGATACGAACTTGACATTTTTCAGATGAAACCGGGTGGGAAGAGGCACTGAACTACTGAGTTTTCAGTCCACAGGACCAGATCAGAACTAGTCTGAAATAAAACCGCCTGAAATAAATCGTACAAATACTTGGTCTTCAGCACCAGCTCTTGCTATGCTGTGCTACTTCCTGTTGTACACGTAGCCAGGGTCACTTAATCTGGAAGTGAGAGTGCTGCTGCTTCTGATTACTTTCTGTGTCAGCATAGTAGTGTAGGAAGAAACCCCCAAAAATTTTTTCAGACCCTCACCCAAAGAAGGTCTTGTGGCTAGGTTCCTGTGGTATTTCAGCTCTGTGAAGCATGACATTCAAATCTTAGTCAACTGGGAATTGTAAATGGAAAAAATTCTGGCAAATCACCTTGCCTGAATGAGCATGCTTGTGATTTAAAGTAAGTTTGGGAGATTAATAACCTGATCTGTGTAAGAGAGCTGCTCTGGAAAACAAATCCCCATGCTTGGTAGAATCTGCCTAGCCAGTATTGGAAACAGTTTTTGGTGAGTGAAAGATGTAATGAGCCATATAGAAAGGACAATAAAAATATTGGTGACTTAACTTACTGGAAACTACCTGGCTGAACATAGATCTGTGAGCAGGAGTGTAGAATTCCTTTGCAGAAGATAAAAGTCAAATGCTGCATTTGCTCATCCTGCAATAGGAAGCGTTACTGAATTCCCCAGGTAAACTTTTGATTCAAGGGTAGCTGTTACAAACAGTTGAACTTGATACAGCTCCCTTGGGAACACGGAAGAATGCCTTAATGTGATGACAAATTTTAGCACAAGACTTTGTGAAGTCACAGGAGTATTGCAGAGCTAAAAATTTCATTCTCTTCAGATAATACAATGAAGAAACAACAAAATTCATTTAAAATGGAATTACTTCACCATTTTGCCTTTTCTGTGCTGAGCATTGCATTACAGTGGTATATGTCATTTAGCCAAAAATTGTGTCTAGTTTCTGCAAATGTGCTAGTCTGTGTTTGTTGTGAATAGCCCTGTGGTGTCTTTTTGAATTAGTCCCAGGTTCAGTATGTGTTGGGCCCCACATTGCTCTGTGGTATACTGCTCCTGAATCCTTTGGTCAGAACTCCCAAGTTTGAGGCAACAGTGGTGATGAATTTCACAAAAGGTTAGAAACGCAACCTTTTAGTAAGTGAGAAAATCTGCATTTAGTAAGGACAGAATATTCCTTCTAATGCCCCATGCTGATTACCATTTCTGGCTTGTCATCAGTACAGTCAACTCATGTTTCTAAATACTGCCAGCTTGTGATGTTTATTCTCTTAAACTGAGCTCTGAAGATTTGTGATTATGTGAGGATATCAGCTTTCCATTAACAAAAGAAGCATTTTTAGTTTCAAACTTAAAAGCACAAATGTGGGCCCAAACAGCTGTAAAGCCAGAAGGAAAAAAAACACATGCAGTACTTAAAATCTTGTAATTGTTTATGTTTTGGCTCATAATAGTATGGACAATGTTGGTTTTGCTTTTTTCCACTGTGTGTGCAGCAAAATGTTCTGAAGGGCAAACTGCCTGACTGTATAAAAGTCACTGGGGTATTCACACTTGGTTGTTCAGCCTGGAGGAGAAGAGGTGCTGGGGACACCTTGTTGTGGTCTCTCTGTGCTTGAAGGACCTGTAAGAAAGATGGGCCTGCAGAGGCCTGCTGTGATAGGACGAGGGGTGATGGTTTCAAACGAAAAGTGGGTAGGTTTAGACTAGATGTATGGAAGAAATTTTTTACAGTGAGGGTGCTGAAACACTGGAAGAGGTGGTAGGTGCTCCATCCCTGGAAACTTTGCAGGCTCTGAGCAACCTGGTCTAGTAGATGTCCCTGCTTACTGCAGGGTTGGACTAGATGACCTTGAAAGGTTCTTTCCAACCCAAAGTATTCTGTGATTCTGTGAATGAGAGATTGACCCATCTCATGCTGAAGCTTTTCAGAATGCAGAACTTCCCTTTTGTCTCACTGGCAGCCTGGTATGGTGACCATATTAACTGCCAACACAAGGATGTTAGTAGCTCCCTGCTGTCTAAGGAAGTGACAAAAACCAGGAAGTCTAGCAGATAAGTCCTCTGATGTTTAAATGCAAGTCCTGCCCTACAGCTTTGTGGCTTATAAGGAGAAACAGCAGGAGTAACACGATTCTTTGTACAATGCCTTGCTTTTATGGTGTATTTTGGTGGAGCAGTAGATAGAAGTTTGTTCTCAGGACCACATTAGCTTTTGGCAGTGGAGAACCTGGGGAAGCAAGATGGCATCCAAAAGCCGTTGGAACTGTTGATATGTGGGAAATGAGTTTGCTGATTATTTTTTCTTTTCTTTTTCTTTTTGGAGCTTTTGGTTGGAAGAAGGATCTGTTTTCTACATTTCATTAGGTTTTACAGTGACTACCGCCTGGTCTTCCTTTATATGGTTGTGTCTCTAATAGAGATGAAAAACTTTGAAACAGTTAGAAATTAAGTAATCATTCTGTAAACTGCCAATAGTAAGTTTCATAAATAAGCATTGGTGGTGCTGCTGTGAAAGTGAATAGGAGGAAGAAGAGAACGCAGAGATTACAAGGGAATTCAATGTTTGTGTTTAGTTGCATAAACTGCATATGCTTTGGATGGGCTGATGCAGAGACAAATACCGAGAGTGCGTATTGAAACTGGGAAAAAAATCATAGTACCCCTTTTGACACTGGTAATAAAATGGTAAATGAAATTCAGTATTGATAAATGCAAAGTTGCATATATTTATAGCAGAAGTCACATGGCAGTACAGATGCATAGATAGGCCCTGAAATACTGTCTTTAAAACGTCGTCTCAACCCAGACTTCTTGTCAACAGGTTTAGAGTATTAAGAAGGAATAATGGTGCTTTTAAACTGCTTAAATGGAAGGTTTGCTTAAACACTAAATTTCTGGTTGCATTATCTGAGAAAGGGTATTGTAAAACCAAAGAAGGTGAAGATGACACAATAACTGAAAGAAAACAATTGCCTCCGTACAAGAAAGGATTGAGGATTGAATAGTGATAGCCCTCCAATCTGAAGAAGAGACAGCTGAATGGTGTGGGGAGGCAATATTATAGACGTCTTTGAAATCATAAAGAGAGCGTAAATAGGCAGTAAGGCATTTCTCCCAACAGAAGAACTTGACAGTTATAATCCAGGAACTGCTTTTCTCCATGAGTATTGTTGAATTCTGTGTGTCACTCCAGCACTAACACCAGGAAGGCCAAAATGAGTAGTCTGTGAATTTATACAGTTCCTTGGAAGATGGGTCCACTGCAGAAGCATATTAAACATGATGTTCATGTGTGATGGTAGGCTTGTGGAGATCCTGAAGCTATGATTGCTGGAACATGAGAATATGTCCATGAGATATGATGTGTCCATGAGATATGCGTGTCCTGGTGCTTATGCTGTGTGCTGAACACCTCCATTCCCCCTCGCTTGAGGGGTCACCTAGATGTGGATCTAGAACAGGAAACTGCAGTCAGAAAATGGAGGTACTCTGGATGGTGTCCAGGAGTGCTCCCCGGTAGAACTGGATTGACAGCACAGGATGAGAGACTTTTTAATTCAGAGGGATTTATGAAGATTCTTAATCTGCTCCAGTGACATGTAGCCAGAGGGTTCCTTCTGCTTGGAGGTGGTGCCTTGACAGATGAGCGGAGGCTATTGGCTTTCCAACATTTGTATCTTAAGCAATTTATCACTTTATATGTAAGGCCCACCACACTGACTGAACCTGAAACTGAATTGGGAGCTTGAGTATAGTGCAGTGATCATGCAGTGCAGTGAGTGATCTCTCAGTGCTTCATCATTGCCTCAAAACTTCCATAGTTTCAGGTTTCAACAAGGCTGGAGAAAATTCTTGAGATGTGTGTATGCTATTCTTGCAGCTGTAAATTTTGTGTTTGCTAATCTGCATCTTACACTGTCTGAACTATTGCAGATCTGGAAACAGTTATGGAAAACTGTTCTAGTGAGAGTATTGCCTAAAAGAGGGGAGAACATTGTTCTCTCGTGCATCCACTTGATTACTTTTTGTGATGACAAGAGTTCTTGGATCCACTCCTGTTTCCTGTTCATATATCATTGCCTTTCCATCAGCATCAGGTTTCTTCTAAACTCAGATTTATTTTTCTAATGATCAAGAAAGTCAGTATTTTAAAAAAGTAATTATTCAGCATTAGAGGAGAACGTGAAAATATTCTGTCTGTCTGTCATTTATTCCCGAGAACTGTATTAAAAAAGAATTTGGGGAGTTTAAATTAGAAATGTTTTTAATGGAATGTGCTAGAGGGCTGTGACATCTTTTGCAGAAAGATACTTTGAGTTACTGCTTCTGAGTTACTGCTTTGAGTTCAGCACAGAGTTCTAGTCAAAGCTCTTGCCACTTGTACTGTAGTGTAGTTGTGTGTGCTTGTTGGTGCCTACACATTCTTTGAAACACCTAAAAACTGAGAATGTCTTTCGGGCTTTGTGCATATAGGTGCCTTAAAGTCTGTGTATTATTTATGCTTGTATTGCAAATTTTCATAATTTTTTATGCACTGAAAGAGATGCAGTTAAGAAAGGAGGCAGAAAAGCTTTTGCCTGGGAGGTCCTGTAATTTCAAGGGGTTACTGGAGTGGACCACTTCTTTGTAAATGAGCAGGAGAGCATTTTAATCTTCATTTTAGTAAAGAAACCTATCACCAGAAAAAAACCTAACAACTTTTTTTCTCATATTGCTTTCTGGTTTTGTGGTCTTGGTACTTACTTAATGCTGTAATTGATTTAGGGTTATGGCAAAGCAAGCTGAGGTCAAGGTGAGTATTTCTGTTGGTTGGCAGAATTGAGGCTAGGTGTCGAGCCTGTCAGGTGTCGAGCTCTTTGTGTTTTGTCTGAGAAGTTGATTGGGATTCCTCCTGCCCTTTTGCCCACCAAGACTTTTGAGACTAGTGCTTTCAGCTTGGTGATTGCAGTTTTCAAGTGATCAGTTGCAGAACATGCTCTAATTAAACTCTTCAAAATTTCCCGTCTTGTAAATGTTACGAGTAGGAATTTCATTTCGTATTTGCTGAAGATATAGATATTAAAACAATGAATTTGTGCAGTTGCAGTGCATGCCTGTGCCAGAGCTGTATGAAGGAATTTTTTTTTTGTTTGAAACACCATGTGCTGAAATGATTTTGTACTGATATTCATAGTGATAGCTGAATGATTGAAAAAATGGAGAGAACAGATGCTTATCAGCATGAAACGTTGCACAGCTTTGAGACAGACATCTAAGTCATTATGAACAGTCGCATTTTTACAACATATGGTTAAAACAACAAAGTTTTTTAGCAAATATGTATGTTAGCCATGAGTTTAGTTTGCAGCTGGAGAAATTATTTAAAGTTTGTGTGATGACCCTTTGCCTAAGCCGAAGGGTGAATATTGACAGATGCATGCTTACGTTGTTTGACAATTGACCTGATGACTCCGTTTCTGACTTTAGACATGTTAAGTGACTTCTGTTAAGAATAAGTCTTTGCAGAATTGTATCAAACAAGATATCTTCCTTTTGTAATATTTGTAGGTATATTTTTACATTTTTTTTTCTTTTACTTTCATGCTTACCATGTAAAATCCTTTCAGAAAGCAACAGTAAACTGTAAGTAAACGAAATGTAAATTCTCCAACAATTGTTTGTTGCCCAGTTGTATAGTCCAAAATGAGTTGCAAAACCAAAGTAATGTCAGATTACAAGTAGCAATAATAAATTACTCAGTGATCAGAGTGATAGTCTGTAGAATAGTATTACTAAACATCTAATTATTTGCATAAACTTCCTGATACTTTACAGTGATTAAACTGAAATAATATGGGGGGGAGGGGGGAAGAATTTAAAGTTTTGGGGGAGAGGTGAATATAAGAGAGTGGCTAATAACAGCATAGGAATTAATGAGCTTTTCTAATGCTATAGACTGCAGATCGCTTACTTTATTCTTCTTGAAGTCCAAGGGATTAGCTTAATATTTCATTGGAAAATGCATAGGGAAGACATTCACTGGTACTATTTGTGACAGTAGGAAGGGGAGATAATTTTAGAATTCATACCTTGTAATAGCTTGTTGATTTTGAAACAGTAGCAGTGGCAAACCCAGCAATAGATGAGTCAGGTAACACAGATAGAGCTTACTTTATTCTTCTTGAAGTCCACATGCGCTTGCTGGGGAATTTGAACTGTAGCTTCGTTCTCCCATGAATGTATAGCCTGGAAGTACTGAACAAAAATTAAAAAAGGAAACCAGTTTATAACGCTGCGCTTGTCTAGAATAAAAGCAAACTATATACGTTGAGAAACCATAATGGTTTGCTGCTACGGCATGTTTACTTCCCTCGCAACCTGAAATAATCTCTTCCTATGTATATAAAGTTGGGTCTGCCATCAACATAGCATTTGTCATAATACTGAAAATACAGATTGCTGTGTGTATCACCTTGTGTGTACGTATGGGCTTGAACTGGAGCAAACTCAGGTTAAATACCAGGAAACTTTCTAGCAGGGAGGGTAATGAAGCACTGAGCTAGATTGCCTGGGGAAGCCATCCATGCCTGGAACCCTAGGAACAAGGTCTGTTTCTCAAAGTAATTTCTGTTTCTATTTTGCTGTGATTTTTTTTTTTTTTCTGTGGGAGACTTGGATCACAAGTCAGTAATAACATTACAGATTGCTTCCAGTAAGACCAGAAAATAAACCATGCTTTTGAGGTTTGCTTTCAGGTTTTTGTGCTGTGCTTTTTGACTTTCAGACAGTTCAGTGAAATATTGTTTGCTTGAAATTTAAATTTAACAGGTACAGCAAGAGAAAAATGTTGCTACATATTTTTTTTGTTATTACTCATAATTCATAAAAGCTGCTCTTTTAATTTTTCAAATTACAGTTCTAATTCAGTTGATAATTCAATTGGTAATTCAGTTGGTAATTCAATTGTAGGTTGTTTGGGGTTTTTTTTGGTTTTCTGTTTTTTGGTTTTTGGGGGGGGTGGGGCTGGGGAGGTGGGGCAAGGAGAGGTTAGAAAGTAGAGGCCAAAAAGAAAAAAATGTTTTCACTGATACTGTTTGAAATCTGTAGCATCCAGCACTTCACCTTCAACATCTAAAATGCATACAGATGATGCGTGAACTTATTAAACATAGAGTAAAAATGTTTCACTTGATTGCTTCAATTTTTTCCTACAATGACTTCTCAAATGCCGTATTTAAAGTAATTTCTCAATTACTCTACTGAATAAATAATTGCAAGCCTCGTTTATTGTGCCTGACCATAAATAAAAAATGGCAAACCTACAGAAGTTTTTTATTTGGTGTTGGGGAGTTGCATTTATTTTCTGGCCTCTTCATGCTGTTTAAAGAAGGTGTTTTTCATCTGTTTCATCAGAAATTCATAGTCCATCCTCAGCCTCTCTGACTGTGACTGCAGAAGACATAGAATTGTGACATCACAAGAGATTGGAAGTTGAGCAATTTGAGGGTAAAAACTTTTTAATATGATTATTCGCAGCTGTAAGGGCAGATTAAATAAAATGTACAAGACAGTGGAGAGGTCTATTTCGAATGTGAAAATCTCAGAAGACTGAAGGAGTATGAATTGAGAAATATGGGAACATTAAATTATATGCGTTATTTTGGTATCTCGCAGAATCACAGAATAGTAGGGGTTGGAAGGGATCATCTAGTCCAACCCCTCTGCTAGAGCAGGTTCACCTAGAGCAGGTTGCACAGGAACGCATCCAGGCAGGTTTTGAATATCTCCAGAGAAGGAGACTCCACAACTTCCCTGGGCAGCCTGTTCTAGTTCTCTGTCACCCTCAAAGTGAAGAAGTTTTCCTTATGTTTGGATGGCACTTCCTGTGTTCCAGTTTGTGCCTGTTGCCCCTTGTCCTGTCAGTGGCCGCCACTAAGAAGAGTCTGGCCCCATCCTCTTGGCATCTGCCCTTTAGATATTGACAAGCATTGATAGGATCCCCTCTCAGCCTCCTCCAGGCTAAAAAGACCCAGGTCACTCAACCTTTCTTGAGAGAGTTGCTCCAGTCCCCTCATCATCTTTGTTGCCTTCTATTGGACTCTGTCCAGTAGTTCCTTATCTTTCTTGTACTTGGGGGGCCCAGAACTGGACACAATACTCGAGATGTGGCCTCACTAGGGCAGAGTAGAGGAGGAAGAGAACCTCCCTCAACTTGCTGGCCACATCCTTATTAACGCGCTCAGGGATACCATTGACTTTCTTGGCCACAAGGGCACATTGTTGGCTTGTGGTTACCTTGTTGTCCAGCAGGACTCCCAGGTCCTTGTCCACAGAGCTCCTTTCCAGGAGGTTGACTTCTAACCTGTACTGGTGCGTGGGGTTATTCCTCCCCAGGTGCAGGCTCCTATGCTTGCCCTTGTTGAACTTCCATGAGTTTCCTCATTGCCCAACTCTCCGGGCTGTCCAGGTCTCACTCAGTGGCAGCACAGCCTTCTGGTGTGTCAACCACTGTTCCCAGTTTTTTGTCATCAGAGGGTACACTCTGTCCCTTCATCCAGATCATTGATATAGAGGAAGAGAATTTGAATGACGATACAGGGAGAGAACTATAACATTTACAGAAGCCAAAAAGCACATTGTTAAAATGTCTGTTACAGGTTGTTTTTAAACCTGAGTGGATAAAAATAAATAGGATCGAAGGTTTGCATGCAAATGTTAATGTTGTGTACAGGTGTTTTGGGGACCATTAGGTAATTTGAGGCCTATAATGAAATACTAAATTAGTAAATGTAACAGTGTTCGCAGCTGCTTCTGTATGAAACGTAGTAAGTATCTGAATAATACATATGTTATTAAGTAATAGTATCTGAATATTAAGTGACTGGTAGTAAGTATAATCAGAATTTATATGGAATTTTTCTCAGCTGATTTAATACAGCCTTACAAAACACCATCAGGTGTTTCTTTCAGGGGAGGGGGAGAAATGGGAAGAAAACTAATTTGTAATAAATAACATTCTTGGTAATGTCTTTATTTTAATTTCTTTAGACTATGTCTGAATGTATCCAGCTCTCATTTGCTGTATGTAGAATTGGCATTTACACGGTAAGGCCATGTTCTAACTGACTAAATATTTTTTTTGGTGTTAATGACATTTGAGCGAAAAGAAATTTCTTAGTGTTTTGGGAATAGGATTAAGAAATGCAGTTGACAAAAGGGATTTGTTGTAGTTTACACAAACTGACTACGGCATCCTTTATCCTGTCAAAGATTTACTAATAACAGGACAGAAAATGTATTCCTCGCTACAATAAAAAGCGTAAAGAAAAATTCAGCTGAGAAAATTTAGAACTCGTGTATCAGTTGTGGAGAATTCTGGCCTAATGTAATTACTGAAGGGTTTATATACATTTGCTTTTAAATATCCATGATGCGTGAGTAACGTCATATATTTAAAAATGTTAGCTGAATGAGTATATTGTTTTAAGCTTGGAGTACCTTAGTATTTTCCAAACGCTGTTAAGGTAAACTTTAAAAACTTAAGTTATGCAAAAGAAATATGAGGTTTACTTCAATCACGTATCCCAAAAATGAGCTTTTTTTTTCCACACTTTCACTTGTACCAATTAATGATGAGAACAGTTAAATGAATGAGACATTTTGCAGAAATTATGCTGAATGCGTGCTTTAAATCCTGGAGATTTTGGAGTGGGAGTGCTGCTCCTACTGTTAATACTCTTCAGGGGGAAGCCTGGCGCATACCACTTCTCATTTTATTAAGCTATACAGTCAAAAGTGTAGGTGACTTTTGGACAACTGAGATGAGGACTATGTATCACCAGTAAGTCTTACTTGAAGATATAAATCACAAAGCTTAACATTTGCTTTTATGCTTAGAATTTGGTTCCAGATAAGTGTTTAATATCTGCTTAGTTTTTTCCTATGACATTTGCCTGGGTTCTCTTTTCAACATCTAGAAGACTGTTTTCTAAATGGCAGAAGATAGCAGATTTGGGCAGTATTGACAAAATTCTCATGGAAGAAACTGCTGCTTGCAAAGTCAAAGGCATATTTTACTGTGGTGTTTAAGTTCCTTAGGAAGACTTCCTCTCTTCACATTCCCATGTCATAAGAGGGTGCCCGTCTTGAAGGATCAGAGAGGGTTACAGTATGAGGTTTTAATGGCTGCAAGGTATGCAAACCGTCTTTCAGGTCTTTAGAAGGTTATAATAAGCTGTCCAAATTGATTTGAGAGGATGTCCAAGAATGAATGTGTACTTATTGCAGAACCTGGTACAAGCAGGTATAATGTATAGGAAAATACACCTTCTGACAATAATTGGTTCTGTTTTAGTTTAAAATAGGTAAGTGAGGTGTGTATACTGCAGTGCACTGCTGAGTTGTGGTAGCTGCAGTTACTGTGATGCTTGGGTAAGTGATACTGCATTGTGACCTTTTGGGCAGCGTAGTATCCTATTTCATTAAATGTTTTAAATTACAAATTATAAAAAGCTGGCTTTGTTTATGAAAATGCTGAGAAGAACTGCTTTCATCCACTGCTGGTACTTAAGGAAGGAAAGTGAGGTGGATGATGAGTAGGCTTCAGAGCATCCAGACATGCACTGTTGTGGCCACAGTATGGATAGAGGGAGGACATGTGTCCCATGTAAAGTGCATTTGAAGGCTAAAATAGGTCCTTTGGAAAGTGCTAGTTGCTAAGAGTACTTGCACATAGAAAGGCCTGTCACTGGAAAGATGAGTTTCAGGTGTTCTGGCTGGAGAGTGGGTTTGGACAGCTTTGGTATCAGAGTGAAGGGAGAGGTCTGCTGAAGCAAGAGCTGTCTGGAAGCGCAGTGTGATACTTCCTTCTTCTGCTCTGTGCCCAGCTCATGCTCAGTGATGTAACTCAGTCACTGAATTTGCTGCTCAGGTATGTGAGCAGTCTGGCAGCTAACAAGTGTGGTGCTACTTACTGATGTCAAGAAGCAAAATGCAGAACTCCATATTTTCCATTTTATTAATTCCTTATATCTTGTATCTTGCTTTCTACTGCATGCTGTCTTGCAGATCTAATACATTTTTTTTGTTAATTGATTGATTTTTATCCAAATGCTAAGCAGTCTCTTAAATCACAGTCCTTACCAGCACCAAGTGTTCAGTTTGTACTATGTTACTTGGATACTTCCTGTTCTGCATGTCCTTGTACAGTGCAGCAAGTATCTCGCAGAGGCTCTTAGTCCTTTGGACTGGAGACATCTCAATTGTTAGTCTGTTATCAAGATGCTTATCAGTAATGCTCTTGGGCACCCATTACTTCAGCTATATTACTCCTTTAAATAAGCTTCCTGTTTTTCAGGCCTGTACAGATTATGCGATGGAGGATGAGTTTATGTAGTTATCTATGGCAGTAGAACCTATGCTGCTTTCAGCTGCCATGACTAAGAGGATAAAGCTTTGTTGTCTTGAGGTAGGAAAAATATAGATTGTTGCAAGAGTGCAGAAAGAGATGTGATGTCCTTTTTGGGGAATTAAACCAGATGAGATGACTTAGAAGTGTATACCCTCGAAAGGGGGAGTAGGGAAGCAGAGGTGGTTATTATAAAAGCTGTATAGATATGTGCAAGGATATGAAGCTGAAAGATATGTATCCTAAAATGAAAACGTTATCATAAACATAAATGAAAACCTTTAGGATTTGGTTGGGATCAGCCAACCAAGCAAAATAAATCTGTATTTCCTCTATTTTACGTAATTGGTACCTTCTCGCGGAAGTACCAATCTCTTCAGATGCAGGTTTCTGCTTCTTCCACCATACTGGTGTCTGAGTCAGATGTGTCAGTTGGAAGTGTGGGAACAGGCATGTAAATTACATCTTAAGTCTGCATTACTGTGGAGATTGTGAGCATATGACAGCTTATAGCAAAGCTTATCATTATGTTACCATTAACTTCCTTTCTGTTTCTCATATAGTTTTCTTAACCAGGTAAAAATCCTAATAAAATAATGATGGAGAGTTCAACCTACAGAGGAAAAATAATCCAAAATTTGTTTTCTTGTAAGACAACTTTTATGATGGAATGTTTCCCACCTTTATAGATATTGAGGATTCCACCTCAGAAACAGTGTGCATAACTGTATGCCTGTGCATCATCTTTGGAAGGTTCTCTGAATCTCTCTACTAGGCTTTGAAGCTTATTTTCTTCTCAACTGTTTGCATGTAATAGTAAGTTTTTTTGAGCAGGGGTAGTAAGGTATTCTTTCCTGTCCCTACCCCTTAAATGTGACTTCAGGAAGAAGCAAACAGTAATTTTCCTCTCACTTGTTTTCGATAACAAACAAGGACAGAAACCTCTGTCGTGGTGAGAACCATGCAGAAAAACTAAGGAAACTTAGTGGAAGTGTGGTCCTTTGCTGGTATGCATTCAAAAGAAAAATACTAGAAAAGAGGATTTTCCCCTTCTCAGGAAGTTAAAGTAAGTTTTCCTTGATTGCAGAATATGGCATCAACAGATAAACAATTAGAAAATACTCATGTAAAAACAATAAGGGTAACAAAAAGCACTCTATAGAGCGTTCTGCTTCTCAGATGCTGGTTATGGCAAGTAATGTACTCTAGCAGCATTACATCTATGTTGGCATCTTCTTCCTGTAAATGATAATGCATAATTTGGTATTAGTAGCCTCTTGGCTTGAATTTATGCAGTGAGATGTGGAAATAAATGATGCCTTCATAAAACTGTGCTTACTGTCATTTATATAGGGTAAGTATAGTAAATAATGCAAATGTGCTTTTAGTTCTCTGGTTTACTTTGGATTAACTTAAGTTTGTCTTTGTTTATAATGATAAATGCATGTCTTGAAATGGTTTGTCTGGAAACAGCTGGTGTGCTAAGGAATTTATCTGACATTAGAATGAAACAGAAATAACATTTATTCATGAAGGAGTGGAGGGCAGGCTCTTAATAGAAGAGAAACTGAGGCAGTAACTAACGGCAGTCATGGAATAGGAAGTATTCATGGGAGCATGTTTGGAAAGGTTCATAAGCCAGCCTGTGAGTTACAGTATGGAAAGCTTCCTGTGAGACTCTTGCCCTCCCCAAGGTGATTTCCCATTGGAAAATGCAAAGTTAAAGTAATAATGGAGTTCATATAGCATATCCTGTCTACTCCTCCCTTTCCCATGTCATGTCCTTGACATGAGCAGGAAAACAAAGGCACAAAAGGGCAGCAGGAAGAAATCCTTTTATGTGCTGCCCTTTGGGAAATGAGGATAATTCCATTCACAGTCACTGTTGATATTATGTGGGTAGTCTGCTGGAAAGGAAAGGTTTAAATGTTTTCAACTTTCAGCCTTAAATAAAAGGTGCTTGTTACGACTAGAGTCTTTGCTGTGACTTGCATTCGATGGAAGCATATCCACTTCATTGTTGCAAATCTGTAGTTAAGCTGCTTGAACGATGCTGGTCGTGGTGTACATTGCTACCAACCTAAACAGGAGAAAGAGAGGCAGAATGTTGTGATGCATGTGGTGTTCTGTGCATGTGAGTGTTAGATATACTGAGGATTTTTTTTTTTTTGCTATGAGCTCTGAGACT
>NW_010432227.1:6714-19495 GCF_000710305.1 Buceros rhinoceros silvestris | reverse complement strand
TTTCCCTACTACTCTTACAAAATAAAGAATTGTGACTTTTCTTTTTTTTTTTCTTTTTTCTAAATGGGGAAGGTAAATACAGGTGAGGTGGGAAATCATCAGGGATGGGCCAGAATTGAAGAATATGGTTCTCTACCCTTTCTCTCCACGAAGTTCATTGGTTAAAGTAAACTATAGTTGAATTGCTGAGCAGCCTCTCATTGTGACCAGAGCTCACATTATCTGCTCAAAGAACCCAGCAGCTTGGTCCAACCAATGCTGCTGTGACAGCATTAGTTCCCTGACCTATTAACTGATACAGACTGTATTTACAGCCCTTTGACAACTAGTAACTGATTTCACCGGAAAACATGCAGTTCGCCAAATTAGCCTGTTAATTTTTGTCAGAACGAAATGTCTGTTTGACAAACTTGCAGGCTCCAGTAGAGCTTTGCCCTGAACTAGGACCTTATGAACCCAGGTTGGTTTCCTTCTAACTAGTCTTTTCTGTCTATGGCCCCTTCCTGCTCCAGAAAACATCACAGACTATTAACCTCAGGCAGGACTAGTTAAAAAGTCTATATCCTCAGTACAAAAGTCTCAAATCTTTTTAGTTCTAACGAGTTGCCATTGTGTTTGCATTTAGCAAAGCTGTGTGGTTAACTATCCTGTGCATGAACACTGTTCTGCCTCTTCCCTTTGGAAGTCAGAATTCCTCATCTTCAATGTTGCTGTCTTTCCAGAAAACAGTTGTGTAATCTATTGGCAGAATGTCATGTTTTGCCTTCAGTGGCTGGTCTGCATGAAAGATAAACTACTACTCCCGTAGGCTCAAGTGATGCAGGGAGTGATTGTGTGAGCGTGGAATTTTCCTGATGGCCTCTGCTGAGCATCCTTTTTTTGCAGTTTACAAAGTGGTTTCTTCAATTATAAAAATAAAAATTCATTATTTTAAATGAATAATAATTTAAAATGTAAATTGCAAATACTTTGCAAAGGTATTAAAAATCCTGACAATCTCCTATGAAAAATAGTATATGCCTGAAGTTTGAGCTGCCCTATGAGTGTGGAGACAGAAAGATAGTAGTGGGGCATCTTAAATTACTAAGTGGCAAGTGTATGAATCCAGTAGTTTGCTGTATCATTTGAGTTATTGAGGCAGCAAAAAGACTAGAAATAGCTCTTCAGTGAGAGTAAAGTTTTTCTTTCACATTCTGTAGTCCAGAGGTCAAGACCGTGCATAGCTATGAGGTTTGCAAAAAAGCGAGTTAATTTGCAAGGATTCCTGGAGCGTGGCTGGGCAATTCTAAATTGTGGTGAAGGATTGTCCTATGATTATGGTAAAAGTTGCATGCAGTACTGTGTGTGTGTGCGCGCGCGCAATCACATCCGCTACTTTGTATGGTTGCATAAATAACCATAATCTAACCAGAATCTAACAGGTGATTTGCAAGTGGAAATAGCAAGAATCACTAATACATACCATTCATAGTATTTGCGTACAGCTGTTTTCTGTTGTTACTCACATTCTTCCCAAAAATGGTGTTGCTTTTGAGTAATGAATTACAGATTGTTTCTGGCTGGTCTGCATTTGTCTTTAGCAGCAGCCGGACAACCACAGTGTATTAGAACTTACATTTCTTGCTGGACCTTTTTCAAAAGATGCCATATTACAGCAGAAGTGGTCTTAGTCTGTTCATCAGGTCTCAGATTTGTTTTGACACTGTGAGCTCAAAAGCTTGTCTGTTTTCTTTAGACTGATAAAAGATTGCTTTTCTCTATGAATACGCTTGCACGGGATCCTGAGGGCATCAATGATATGTTGGTATTAATGATTACTGCTGTAAAGAGTTCAGCTCTCTTTTCTGAAGACATCTTGCATTTGTTCAAGAATTAAGTGTCTTTTAAGGGAAGAGGTCATACAAGTGGATAGCAGATAAAAGAAATTAAACCAAGTGCATCAAGTGCCACAAAATTTCGTCTGTTATGAGACAGCTTTTTTGGGGGGAGAACAAACCCTTCTAATTCTCTTTATTTGTGTGTGTGTGTCCTTGGTGTTTTTAATGTTTCTTCTCACCATAAAGTTGAAAATATTTGCTAAGGTGTTGAAGCTGGTGTTGAAAGTGGTCTGCTGAATTTAATGCTTTGTAATTACAGTCTGCTGTCTTCAAAATGCGTTGCAATTCTGTTCATGTGTAATTCCTAAATACTTAGGGAAAGGCTGTTCTACAGCATCCTTTAGATCCTTTAAAAGTAAATATCCTTTTTAGATCAGCCTTCTATTGCAGTGTTTATATTTTGATCAGTTTGATTATATTTCACACAAATCTTAGTATGTCTGTAATATAAACATCTTTAAAGAATGCCACTTCATTTTTATTGGCAAGGATTTATATAGTATAAAATTGCACCGAGTATTTTATGAGTTTATATTATTGCTCTCTAAAACTACCTGAAAGGAAGTTGCAGCAAGCTGGGTGGGGTGGGGTGGAGGGGGAGGATGGGAGGTGGGGCGCTCAGTCTGTTTTTCAAGTGACAAGCGATAGGATGAGAGGAAATGGCCTCAAGTTGTCCCAGGGAAGATTTAGGCTACACTTCAGGAAAAATTTCTTCACTGAAAGGGTTGTCAAGCATTAGAACAGGCTGCTCAGGGAAGTGATGGAGTCGCTATCCCTGGAGGTATTTAAAAGATGTCATGGTGCTTGGGGATGTAGTTTCATTGTGGATTTGGCAGTGTTGGGTTAATGGTTGGACTCGATGATCTTAAAGGTCTTTTCCAATGTAAATGATTCTATGATTCTAAGTATATTAGCATCTCAAATGCCATTCTGGGCAATAGACTTTTAGGAATTGGTAAGTCGTGAGAAGTGATGTCAAGAATGACTTGTGTCCTGGAAAGCAGAGGTTACTTATGCCTATCGACGGCATGTTGTATCCAGGGTTTTAAAATTCTGTTTCTGGTATTGTCACAATTGCCTGTGTGATTTTAGGCAAATCTCTTGTATCTCCCTTTGCAGCAGTACTTTTCCGAAGGCTTCCCAAACTTGCAACTTCGGTATCTTAGCTGTATTTAACACTGTCACTTAAATCACTAGACACACCTTGTTCCGCTCAACCTTTCTGACATCGTCTTAAAGACTACATGAACACAGATTATTTGTTCTGTAGTTATTTTATTAAATGTTGCATCTCAGGCCAAAACATAATCTACCCTTTTTGTTTATCTTCTTGCTCTTTGAGGAGCAGTACTCCCGTGTGCTTTCAGTATGTTTGCTTATTATTTGAGAGGAACAGTGCAGTGCATGGACCTTCCTCAGTACAAATAATATAAAACACATGTGTATGTCCCGTCAGAGTCAAGTAGATGTGGCGGAAGAGCTGCAAGACTGCACAGCTGTAATTTCATTTGTAGCAGTTCTAGCTAGCACAAGGCCGAAGCCAAATGCTCTTAATCTCTGACCATTCTGTGGCAGTGTGTTGATTACCTAGTTCGAGAAACGTGTAACCTTTTTGTGTGCTCGGAACACCTGAACGTAAGCCAGGTGGTGTGGTTCTGCATGTTTAAGTTTTTTTTTTGGTTCAGGTGGTTATGGAATTACCTCTGTGTAATGTGCTAATGTTTGTCACTGTCTTTTCTCTTTCATCCTGCCGTTCATTATTTTTTCTATTTTCTACACTCCCATTGTGTTCAGTGGTCCCTTAAGTGTCATGTTTGTTTTCTTCACCTTTCTAATGTCATTCTACTTCATCGAGGCTTTTTCTCTTAGATCAGACTTCATGCCTCTGACAAAAATAATGCTTTTTATACTGTACAACTTGCTTTTGTTGCACAGCAGGTTTGTTTCTTAACTGTTGCATTATTGATTTCCTCCAGTTTTAGCACAGTGTTTTAACTCCTCCAGTTGTTTGTTGGAATAAGTGGTGGTGGTGGAAAGGTGTGTTTGCAGATGAAACATTTTGAGGTAAACTGGATGTTTAGTCCATTAGTAATGAAATTATTAATGGCTTATTAATGGAATTATTCCATTAGTAATGGCTTTTTAAACCACTGTTCACATTGTAGGATAGTTAGACAACATACACTTCAATGTGTGGAAGATGATTGTTTGTTCCCTGATTCTAAAACTACACACACTTCCAAAACATTGGAGAATTTGTTTCTTAGCCAGGCCTGTGTTGTGTTAGTGTGCTCTTGAATACCTGCTTGCTTCATTTTGCTGTCATCTTGATTTACATAGAAGACATTCCAGTGCATTTCTCTGGATTATATACTCTTGAGTAAGAATACCTCTGTGTAAGGTCATACCTAGAAGCCCAACAGAGACTGATACTCTGTTAGATTCCTGGTGTAGTCTCCACTGTGACAAGCAGAGTACAGGCAGTTGAGGGAATGTATCAGTGACAGCAGTGTGTGTGGAAACTGTGGAAGTTCTGTGCCACAGGTACTACTTGCCTACATGTGGAAAACAAAGTGGGATTGACAGAAAAAAGAAAGGTCCTGGAGTGATGAAAAAAAAGTGAAACGAGCCCATAGAGTAAAACTTGACAAAGACTTTTGATTATTCGCATCAAAGTTTGTTTCAAGTGCTTTTGCCTTGCTCTTCATAGAAGAATTGTGGTTTGTTTTATCTCTGCTTGAATTTCTTGGCTGCGGAAGAAAATGTATCTAAGAGAGAGCAGATTGGGTATGTTGTGGGATGTTAGAGGGAAGTAACTCGTAGTTTCAAGGGTTCCAAAACGCTTTCAACTGTAATATCTCACTTGACTTTGAACAAGAAGGTAGCTCTGAAAGGGATTAAGTGTGGAAATGCACACTTTGACATACCAGATTAAAAACCAGAGGCTATAGTAGCATGAGAACCCCAGATAATGGCTCAACTTTTAAACTTCCTGATGAGACACAAACTTTTTTTTTTTTTTTGTAAATCAGGGTAAATGAGATGTAAAATGTAAACAACTTTTTGATATTCCACATCAAGTTCTAGACAAGATCTTGTGGTTCTGAATCACAGTGCCTTGAGCAACTATGGGTATTTCAATTATGACATTAGCCTTCTGCTCCTTTTACTGTTGAAATTAGAACATAATTAGAAAAATTATGTTGTGATTGTAAATTTGTTTCTGAATTCTAGCACAGGATTGAGAAAAGATAGGCTTGTTTTGTGGCTTGTTTTGTTTATGTTAGCATTTTCCCTTTTAAAATTCTGTAGTGTAGAAAGCTCTTTCCTGAGGAAGGAAGATGTTAGTAGTTTGCTCTGTTTCTTAAAAAATATTATGAAGAATGCCATTTGGTTTCATGTTGTCATTATTCAGTCCCCTTTCTGACTTCTTTGGAGCTTTCTTTTCAAGGTTTCCTTAGGTGAGAGTTGCACCAGGTAAGCCGACATCTTTTTTGCTTTAGCATTTGGTTCTAATTAACTAAACATTTTTCTTCCATAGATGCTGACTGTGATATTGTGTGTGACAGGGGTTCAGGATTTTCTATTTTTCCCCTGTTCCCTTTATTGCTAGTATATTTTTATTAAAAAACCTTGTTATATTTCAATGTGTGTATTGCCTGCTTACTGTAAGAACTGCTGCAAGGAAGGACTTCTGCTCTTAATAAGGACAGAGTATTCAGTGGAGAACTGAAAAGACAGAGTGCATAGCAAATGTGGTGCCAAAATGTAATTTATTTATGAAAGTTGTATATAAATTTTTACTATTGTATACTCAGTGTCTTGAACTGTTGCTGTTCTTTGTGTGGCTATTCAAATGCTGGATGCTGCTGTATTCCTTTGCTCTGAAACTGACTTCAGTTACTTTGATGGTTATGTCTCTGTTTTGTACTAAAAACAGATTCCTGTTTGAAGAGCAAGCTTTGATTCTTGGTGAAGCATTGCCAAGAGTTATTTGGGATACCAAAGAAGATCTTCTGTAAACAGAACACTGTTTTGTGTTTGTCAAGGTTTAAATGACTCTTTTTTAAAGAAGTGCTTAATTGACGAAAGTGCTTTATAGACAGATGAATTACTGGATTAATGTGTTGCTGATGCAAGGTTTCATGGCACGCATTGGTAAAGTATAAGAAGCTTCAGAAACAGAGAGCCTGCCTTGATGCACAAATGATTCTGTTTTTCATGTTCACATGGTAGAATCATAACAAATAAGGCTGAAAGGAGTGAGAGTCATCTAATTCATGCTCTGGCTCAGAAGCAGGATGAGCTATGGCCAAACCGGCTCTGACCAGACTGGTTCTCTAGAAAAGCTCAGCAGATTCCATTATCTCCTCTGGCAATCTCTTCTCAAGCTCAACTAGCCATATTCTTCTACTCACTGTTATTCTAAGATCTCACCTAAATCTCCTGTTAATCTCTCTTGCTACAGTTAAAACTCTTCTTTGTTTTACACATAGCAATCAGGGAGAAAGGTCTGTTCCTTTGTTGTTTGGAAATTGGTTGTCTTATATTTTTCCAGCTCTGTGTAAATTAACAGAAAGGTCATTCTGTACAGAATCCCAAAGTTACAACCAGTGTGAGGAGTAATTTGTGTGGTAGGGTACAATTTAGAGATGCTGCTACGTAGCTCTGCTTTGTTCTTTTGTCTTATTTACTTCAATAGAACAGATTTTTCTAGTGTATGACTGTCTACTTGGTCATCCAACAATACTAAAAAATTAAATTAAAAGCAATTATGTGTGAGGCCAGAGAAGGCCTATTCTAGTTTGTATCTGGTGTCTCCTGTGTTCTCTCTGCGTGGATGAGGTGTTTTTACTTGTGCTTTTCATCTCCTGCACTGCTTTGCCTGGGCCCCCTCTATTTTGTCTTTGACGGGAACTCAGCTGTACTTGCTCTCAGAAATGTGCACATGAAGGGAAAGTAAGTCTTTTCATTGAAGACGAATGCGTAATGAAGTTTGCATCAGGCTCTAGAAGGCTTAATACCTGGTTGTGAGAGACCATGTATGTGTATGGTGAAACATCTCTGTAAGTTAGTGTGGGAGGGTATGCTCTCCTTGCATAATTAGCCTGAAGGTGAGGAGCATGTGAATATAAGGCATACTTCTTGCCACTACAAGTTAAGTGTCCAAAGTACAAGCAAGTCCAAAGTCCTGTGCTGCTGTAATTAAGCCAGAAAAGGGTCCTTAAGCAGTCTCTATGTACAGTCCTTATTCTTTCAATGGTTATGAGTCTCAGGAACATGTGGAAAGCTGTAGAAAATCAGTTGTGCAGAGCTATTGCTTGATGAACATAGCCTTCTCTGGCAAAACTTGGTTTTGGCTCAGTCAGAGTATTTTGATGAAATTACATAAAACCTATAAACAATAACATAGTTTTTTTCCCCTGTAGTTAAACATGTTTAAAGCTTGAAACCAACTGGTTCATGAGGAAACAATAAGGATGGTTTTATTTTTGCTGGGGAAATCCAGGTTGAAGGTTCCCAGTTGCTGCACAGTGTGAATTACAGGATATAAGTACCGGGGCCCTCCCTCTTTTAGCAGAAGCCTTTTTAAAGCCTCACACAAAGGGGTCTACAAAACATGAACTAAACTTTTTTTCCTAAATGGCTAAACAGGATGTAGATATAAATAATAATTCAATACAAACTTATTTTCGTGGAGCTTTCTCACACACAGCTTCTTGTATGTTGAGAAATGTAGTTTCCTTTTAGAAATAGTTCTTTCATTAGTTTCCGAACAGCGCTTAACATGAGTTCATACCATTTAACCAAAAAAAAAGAACTCTTGTAACGATGATGTGGCTTTTTTTCTTCTTTTTTATTTTGGTGTTTTGAAACCAGACATTTTTAAGATTTTTCTTAACTCTTCACAATATATTTAGAATGGTTGAGCGAGAAGGTGGTCAAGTACTGGAGTAGAGACTTCTTGTACTTACGATGTTAAGAAAACAGATGCAGATATTCTGTCTTTCTAGAGCATTTCTGTTCTGCAGGAGAACACAAGTTGACTGAACACTGTACCCACAAAATTACATGCTCTTTTATTGCAACAAATACCACTTTATCAATTTAAAACTATTTTTCTTTTTGTTTAAATTGTGCCTGCTCAGTAGCTTTTCTGTGGTGAGAGTTTTAAGGGCAGTGGCAGAATGTGAAACCGCTTCTAATACTGGCTGTATGCTTGACTCTTTGTTTAATCTTTATCTTGGACAGACTGTCCTACCTTGAGGGCAGATCATGGTTGATGTAACCTGAAGGAAATAGTGAAACCCAAGATTGGCTGTCGTATGGGAGTTGGGAAATACTGTTGTATGAAGTCAAAAAAGAAATGCTTGTTGATCTTGCTGATATTATGTTGTTAACCTCTTGTTCAGACAGGCTAATTATCTTCAGACTTAACACACACTGGAAGTGAATTTGGGCTTGGTTGGTTTTGTTTGTTTTTTTTTTTGTTTTGTCAGCAGAATAGTTTGTATCAAGTTGTTTCTCACTTTTAGTGGTGCTATCACACAACAGGCTTTGTGTGTTTGTATTCTTCTGTATTCTTCTATAGGCTTTCTATTCCCTTATTCTGTAAAGTTAACTAGCTTTTCTCTAAAACGTTTCTTTGTCCACCTTTCTACTTCTACCAGTTAAATTTTAGATCATTCTCGCAGCAATATTGTGCTTGGCTAACCGTACAGGTTTGCTAATTTCTTATCTAATTCCTTCACCCATGGACCATCTTGTCTCAGCAGAAATGGTTTCTCCACCTAGTCAGGACTAGTTTATAACGCCTACCTCTTTTGCATGAATATCGGAATTGTTGAGGGGAGCCAGGATCATCTTTTCTGTCAGTGCTGGTATGGGCTCTGTGCTTTGCCTCCTCCTGTATTTGCTTTGCTTGGTGTTAGGGATTTATGTATTTATTTTTGGAAGTCCATCGCTCAGCTTCTGCTTCACTCAGTCTCTTGCTTTGATGACATAATGTATCTCAACCTTCTACTTTTTGAACTGTGTCTAAATGGAAGGCCTCTTGTGATACTCAAGCTAAGTCCGTGGATCAAAATCATTCTGCATTACTGCCCCTCTATTGCTTATATACATGGGAAGGATTCTGAGACCCAAGGGGTGTATGCATGCAATGTGCACTCCTCCTTCCTTTGCTTTTTCTGTCTTGATTTCTTTTTCTTTCAGTTGTTACAAATTTAATGCTTACTGCCTCAGGAGCAGGGTCTGTAAGATGTTAGCAGCAATTTCTGCGAAGATTCCTTCTGTTCTCTCCTTTCCCCATGCCCCCCCTTTTCTAATCTTTTCTTTTTTTAATGGTCCTCCTATTAAGGCAATTGATTGTCTAAGCCTAAGGGGAAAGATTGTCTGAGTGGTGAAGCTCTGTCTTCTGTAATCTCCTGACTGCTGAAAGTTCTCTGTGGCTCTTTAGTTATTATCTGGGGTTTTTTCTACCACATTTCTTGACTGAGAAACAGATTGTTTCTCAAAGACTTATTCTAGAGTTGGCAAGCTCAACACATTGGCAATTTTTCCTTTTCATTTTCTGGAGAAATGTTGGTCTACTGGCTTTGGAATTTTTATCCTGCAATCTTTAATCTACTGCGGAGAGCTGGGAGATGATTTGCAGCTCACACTGTGTTCAGGGGATAGAAGAACCGGACAAAGTGAATGTTCAAGATTGTTCGAGATAGTCCTTCTCAGGTATTTATGTTGATATCTGCTCTTGTGGAAGGTGGAAATTAGTGACTCAGTGGTGATCTTATCTGTGATAAGATCCAACCACAGCCTTTCCTGTGTTCCCACTGGAAGTGGGAAGAGTCAGTGCAATGCTTAATCTTACCAACAGTATTTTCTATCTTACACTTAAGTTGTGCTGAAAACTGCTTATACATCTCTCTGAAGTTTCTGTGAGCCCTTATTGACAGCTTTTCAACTGTGCACTGTTGTTCAGTTTTCTTCAATCTATAGTAAGTAAAAACTTTCCCTGAATTAAGACTGTGATTCTTACATGCTATCAGCTTTTATCCCCAGAGAAATTTTCCATGAACTCTTAATGATTTTAACTTTCTATTTAAAAAACAAACAAACAAATAGTGAGGAGGGTGGTGGGGAGGGGAGGAGAAAATTTGTTTCAGCAGTTTATCTGATCATCTGTGGAATTTGGGAAAGATGCTTATTCTCGTGCTAAGCAGTTGGTTCATTTTATGGTAGCCTTTCCCGAATCATTTGAAGAAATATAGAGAATGATTGACAGTGGACTCTGTTCCTAGGTGCTCGACTGGTCTCTGGTTCACATGACTGGAGTCAGCTTGTCTGGTAGATCTAAGAAGATGATGTTTTTTCTGAGGTCACCGTCTTCTGTTGCTTCTTTCATTCCTAATATGCGGGAGGTGGTTTGCCCACTGGGCAGCATGTTTTACCTGCACTGTGCCCTAAACATAGAGCTTGGTCATTAATAATACCCTCATACTGCCAGTTCTGAGTTTGTGGCATTTGATCGAGTTTCCTGATGGCTAAAGTAATGTAGTGTAATTGAAGTTTTGGGGTCTGTTTTGTAGTAATACCTGAATAAAATTAATGGCGTGCAGTTAATGCATTGAATGGTCATTATTTCCATCTTTTATCTATAGCATAATTGCACTTGTTTTGGAAACAGTGACAATACTTATAAGCAAACTATTCAGCTGGACATGATCCATTTTTCTGCCTGAGCCCCAGTCATTATTTTGGCTAATGCTTGTGCATTGTTAATTTGACTTTTTCATACCTCGTATTGTTAAATTGCTCTCTGCTTCAGTTGTCTAGCTGCTCACTGTGTGTGCTGCATGACTGGTCACAAACACCACATCCTGCAGAGCTATTCCAGAAAGATTGCATGCTTCTGTAACATGTAGGTTCTGACTGATTGCTTGACACGCTGTGGTTGCAAAGCAGTCTTTCCTTTTTAAAACTCAGAAGAGATTGCCACTCAGTGTGTGTCGTTTAATGTAACATTACTGAGAAAAATCAAACTAAGCTTGGGAGAGTGATTCCCCTTGTGGGCAATGCTTGTGATTGCCCTCTCCCTTGCAGGAATGGGCTTGGATACTTGGCAACTGTGTGGTCCTTCTCTGCACTTAATTTTCAAGTGGACATTCAGCTCTTAAGGACTTGTTAGTTGTTTTCCTAATGTCTCTAAGCCTTTTCCAGAAATTCATAAAGAATTTAAAAACAGCAAAGATTGCCTGTTCTTCTTAAAGTTATACTGGTGTTTCTCAAAAAAAAACAGATTTGCAGACTCAGTTGGTTTTTTCTATGTATCTGTATTCTCTCCATTCCTCAGCACTGTCTAGCGAGAATTTACATTACCAATAGTTAGTTAGCTTGTCTTTAAACTGCTAGTACCAGCTTGTTTATTCCCGGTCAGGAGAGTGAGATTTCTGAATGTGGGTATAAAAGTTCATTCCCTTGTCCTGAAGCGGCTGAGCTGTTGCCCACAGAAGGTAGATAATTGTTTCCTGGATAATATATGGTAACTATTGTGAATTATGTGTGTTTTAAATCTTGCTTGATACTGTGGAATCTGTTGACTGACAAACTCTGGGCATAAATGGATATTAAAATGCTATTTTGTCTTTCATTAGATACTAAAGGAGTAGGTACATAGAAGTTGAATGAACTGTGGAATAAGTGGTGATACCAGTATGCTATATGAAAGCTGTATTTCAATACAGGAAGAGGGCTCTTGTAGATGACGCTGCATTGAGTGTTATAAAAACATTGTCTGACATAGTCTTGATATGTAAACCAATTTAGTTCTAAATCTGTTTATTTGTCTAAACTGTACACAGAGAAATTTCCTAGGTACCAATTCAAGATAGAAAGTTAATGAAGCACAGAAATTGGGTATGTTGCAGTTAAAAAGAGAAGAGGTTAACTGGGTTGTAAATGAGAAATCTGTACCCTCTTGGATATTAAATGCCCCGTGTTTTAGTGAATTTCAAATAAATGTCCAGTGCAGCAGGAAAGCACGCTGAATGAAATAACTACATGTGAGGGCTGGAACTATGGGGTTTTTTGTGTGCATGTCTGTGTGTGTAACTCAGCAAAATATTTCAGGGATGTTAGCTTGACCTGCAATCTGAGAAGTGACAAAGCTATGACAGTTCAGGAAAGCAGACTGCTGTCATTGGGTAAAGCTTAATAGCCTTTTCTTTAGCAGAAAGCAAACATGGATGCCAAAAATGTGATAGTGATGCAGTTAGATAAATAATTGTTTTTCCTTTACCTAACGCATGACAGAAGTCTTTTCCCATCTCTTCTCTAAAAATGCTATGGAAATAAAATATCTCCAGCTCTCTTTAAAAATAATAAAAAAAACCAGACAATTTTTAAATCTCGTTGAGTATGGGATTTCAGAGGCCACTGCAGAATTTGGGACTCTTTTCTTAGAACAGTGACATTAAAGAGGAAAACAAATAACTTTTGAGGAGGTGAGAAATCAGATGCTCCCGTATAATTTTATTCAAAAACCAAGGAGACATTACATTTCAGATTTTTTTTTTGCCTTTTAATAAACATTGCTCTTTTTTCATAGTTTGTCATGGAACATTATGCCACAAGATAGTTCTGGAGTTAAGAATGTAATAGCATTTGAAGGATTAAACATCTATATGTGTTTCTAAGTAATATTTGCACTAAACAGCAACCATATTTAGGTAAGATATTAAACCTCAGGTTTTCACAATAGACCTCCTAACAGTATTTCCTAGGGCTATACATGTATACTTTAACTTTCCTTTGCACATTTTTTTCTTAGCATAGAGGCACAGAAACTTACATGGAAGTTAGCATTTTGCTCTTCCTACTGAAACAGAATCCCTAAATGTCTTTCC
>NW_010432227.1:306-6637 GCF_000710305.1 Buceros rhinoceros silvestris | reverse complement strand
CTTTCCCTAAAAACAACCACCTTTTGTGAAGTTGCAGTCTGTGTATGCTTACTCAGCCCTGTTTGGCATTTTCTGTTCTTTTGAAAGTTCGGTACTAGGAAAGAACCCAGAATTAAAAAAAAAAAAAAAAATCTTGCCTCTCCTTTGACAGATTAACTCAGCTCAGTTTTAACGGGTTATCAGCCATCACTTTCTGTGTTGTGATCCAACACAGAAGATACAAAATAACTTTTACATCAGCATCTTTGTAACTGGCAGAGATGTGTGTGATGTTGATGATGACTCAGTACTGATGACAAAATACTTCCCTGTCAGCGTGCTGATTTCTTCTTGTCTGGTAACATCTATGGATGTGATCATATGCACCTTTGATCTGCCTGGAATGGATGGAGTGAGATATGGCTTAGCCGCTAAAATACAGTCTGAGTGCTCCTATATCTGCTTGAGTACAAGGACAGCCAGTTTAGCTTAAAGTGCTGTCTTTGATAGCTTATGCAGTTGTCTGTTTCCAGGGGAGTGGCTGAGATTCTTCACGTATTCCATTCCACTGATTTGATATGGGAGTGGCATTCACCATCAGAAGGTCCATATTATCAAACTCTTCCAGACCACTAGAAACATATTTATGCCTTTTTAGAAACAGGAGTTGTATACAGGAGACATTAGAATTGTCTGGTGGCAAAACCAAGATGTCATATATTGGGAAATGTACAATGCCTCATTTGCTTTCTGTGTTTCATGTGTGTTTTGGTGTAGTCTTTAACTACTTTGCTTTGTTTTCTGTCTTCCTTTCTCCATAGGACCCATGAGTCATTCATTGCACAGGATGGGTGGTGGTAGTTTAATTAGCTGCTGTCAACAATTGTGGAGAAAAACAGGGTTAGGTGTTGTTGCCTCATGTTCTTTTCTGATATTTGAATACTTTTCTGAAGGTGGAATTGGAAGACAAAAATGGCCTTATTGGGTCAGTCCAAAAAAGGTCTTTTGACGAGCAACGTTTTACAACAGCCATAAACAAATGCCTGTAGAGGACTAAGAACAGGAAGAGTGTATGTGCTACTATTACCTTATGTCTTACAAGTTTCCAACTCTTCTAAACACAGGTGATTTTGGAGTTAGTTTTGGTTTATGTCCTTATTAACACCAATAGATTTTTATCTCTGAATATGTCCGGTTTCTCTGTGAAGTCAGGCAGAATCCACAGCCTCCTTTGGCAAAGAGCTGGTGGTTCTTCAGGTGAACTACATGAAGAACCACCTCTCATCCTTTTGAAGCTATTTCTGATGAGCTTAATTCAATGGCTCTATAACCTTGTACTGCAAGAGACAGTGTGCAGTTGCTTGGTACCACCACACTCTAGCAGCAGCTTAAAGCTTCCTAAATTTGCCAGACCTCTCCAGAAGTCTTTTTTCCAGAATAAAAAACCTAAGATTCCTTAGACTGCTTCTTTAAGGAAAAGCTGTTCTGTCCATTTTGTCCTTTTAGGAACCTTTTCCAGTTCTGTTACCTTTTTTGAGATAAGGGAAATAAAACCCACAGTGTTAGGTATAAACATGGTTAGATTGAAACACAGATTTATACAATGGCTTGATGATGTTCCTGTCCTTACTTCTAACACTAGATTTGTTTTATTGAGGACTATCAAGGACCAAGCTGCCAGGACTGTTACAACCCAAAATCTCATTCCTGTGTCCTGCCATCCTGAAATGAGGTCTTACAGTCCCCAACATTTGCTGGTAGTCAGCATATGCTGGGATGTGCCCTAAAGGTTGTGGTAGCCCAGCCGGTTGGAAGGTTTCTGCTTGATGCAGACTTCCAGCGGCAGGAAAGTGATAAATTAAGACTGAACAGAGAGTACATAATTGTCAGTAGTTAATAAAATACAGTAGATAGTTGTCTGACCTACTGCTTATATGTTGTGGAGGGAGAAGTCATAACAGTGAGGGAAAGGGAATGGGTATGAGGAAGGAAGAAGGAAAATGGAAGTTTCCTTCAACCAGTACCATCCTCTCATGCTTCTGCTCATCTTGGCATTTTCCCAGGGAGAATCTAAAAAGATTTTTAGGATTTTTATTATCATTGTAGAATATGTTAAGGCTTGCACTGTTCCAGCATTGCCATGTAAACCTGTTTTACCAGGGATGGACATCTTCACTGGTGTGTTTAGAGTACCTGAAAACTTACCGTAACTAAAAAAGAAAACAGAAGAGGAAGAAGGATCCCTTCAGAGGTCCTACAGAGGGTGGCTTTTACTATCTTTTAGTATAGGGCGCATATCTGACAGTACCTCAGGAAAAACAAGGAAGTGTGTAGACTTTGTGCAGCTATGGAGCAAGATAGCCTTTCTGCTTTGTCTTAACATGTTGACTTCTTGCAGTGTTTTTATATCTAGTTACGAATTTAGTTGAGTAGAATTTTAAATTTACGTGTAGATAGAGTCTGTCTAAATGAAGAACATGAAGGTCAAATACTAAATTTTGTTTCTCATTTCCTCCTAGTAGTTCTAATTTTTCCAGTAACACTTGTTTTTGCCTAAGCTGTAGGCTGATGTAGGTTAGATACTGTACCTTAGCGTGGATGGAGTTCAGGATCATGACTCAGTGGGCCTGATCAGTGACTATTGCTCTGCTTCTGGGTGCTGGGTACTGCAGAGTCTTGAGGTCAATAACCAGATGAGATGGTGATTGTTCCAATTCCATCCATTGTGATGAGTTTCTAGTGTGGATTGGGAATATAATGCCCAATAACTGGTAAACTTAAAAAAGCTTGTTTTAGTTAGCGGTAATTAAACTGGTTGTGTGGTAGTCATTCCTTCCTCAAGCTCTGTTGAGGATTTGTCTGTTACAGAAATGCTAGGTTGAGGTTTTCAAAGTTATTCTTAAGGGTTGGTATTTATGCAGTCCTTCCACTTGTTCTTTTAAATTATGAGACTCCTGTAACCTATAGCCATCTCAGAAACTATTAACTATTTCTCTCATCACATTGTCTGATGGCTGTGGAGCATGCTTCTTAGCTGACTGCAGTCTCTTGAACCTTCCCTCCCTCCTGAGGAGATGGGAGGATTAACAGCTGTTTCATCGCCACTTCTCATCCAAAGAACTTCGTACATGCTACTAAGTTTTAATCAGTTTACTTATACAATAATTAAGTCCTCTGTTACTGAAGCTCAGTAATCCCTGGCATGAGGATTACACACAGCAGACATTGTTAGAAGCAAACATCGGGGTTCTGCTAATGAGCTGGGTGGTTTGAGGAAACTCTCACGTGTCCCGCGTTGCTTTTTAAGAGCTGTGATGCTCTTGCTGCCACATTGGCAGTTTTATTTGCTAACACAGTGGCTCTGTTATCACTCTGCATGTCAGCAGCACATCTGCTTCCTGTTTTCTATGATACAGGTGAATACAGGTCTTCTTATTTCTGCTCTGCCTGTGATAAGTTCTGTGATCTATGGAATTGATTTATTTTCCATATATTTAGAAGAATGAATTTAGGTTTAGATAAAAAAAAATCTCTATATTTTGAGTCCAGCACTGATTTTCTTGAAATTGTGTTTTATACTGACTGCAGGTGGAGCAGCACAGAGCTCTGGCATGTGTGACTTTGCTTCGTTGTTACTGTTGTACCTGATTGAAGAGACATGTAATTCTCTTTATGCTTCTGATGAACATACGTAACAGGAAGAGTGTTGGTACTTACAAAGGCCCCTCCTGCCCAGTCTCCAAAAGAGTGGAAGATGATACCATGCAGGATTGTGGATACATATTAGTAGGTTTTTCAAACTTTTCTGTTTTTCTTTCATGACAGTGGCTTTGCAAAGATGCTGTTGGCTGACAGATTGGGTTTGCTGTAGGATTCTGGTTAGCTGTTAAATAAACAGGTAAGACTAATGTAAATGAAAGATTAAAGAGCTTTCAGTTTTACATTGAAGCTTGACAGCACTGTAGACAGTGACATGCCACAGTTACAGCTGCAATAAATTTTGGTGGTCTGTAGTCTGACTTCCTGCTCAGTGAGGAGGTCAGACCACATGGCTCAGGACTTTCTGCAGACTGTCTTGAAAACCTCCAAGAACAGAGACTGCACTGTGCTTCTGGGCAACCTGCACTGCTGCAGCACTGTCCCTGGAGGGAGAAGGGTTTCCTTTTATGTCCAGCCTGAACTTGTCTTGATTCAGCTTGTGTCCATTATCTCTCATCCAGCCACCACCACAGAGCCTCACTCTGGCTTGCAAGTGACCTGCCTGTAGGCAGGAGAAGCCTGGTCTGCTGTGTCCCCAAAGACTTCTGTTCTCCAGGCTGAAGCAGCCCCGTCCCTCAGGGTCTCCTTACTGGGCAGGTGCTCCAGACCCTGAGCATCCTGGTGGGCCTTTGCTGGGCTTGCTTCAGTTCGGCAATGTCCTGGACTGGGGAGCTCAAACCAAATGACTCAGTATCTTACCTAGGTATGGTCTAAGAAGTGCTGAGTCAAGGGATATCATCACTTCCCTCTATCTCCTGGTTGTGCCTGTGCTGCTATAGCTCTGGATGCTGCTGGCCTTCGCTGCTGCTGGTCTCAGCATGGGTCCTGTGCAGCCCTGTCCCCCATGGCCCCAGGTACCTTTCTGCAGAGCTGCTGCCCATGCAGGCACTGACCAGCCTGGACTGTTGCCCAGGGCTCTGCTTTCCAAGGGGCAGAGCTTGGCATTTCTCTCTACTGAACTCCAAAGGCCCCATTCCTCCAATCTGTCCAGGTCCCTCTGCATGGCAGCCCTGCTTTCTAGTGGATCAGTTATTCCCTTCAGTTTGGTGTCATCTGCAAACTTGACAAGAATGACTCCTCCTAAGTTTCTGATAAAGTTGTTAAGCAGGACAGGTCACAGGTTGGGAGCCCGTTACTGCCATCCAGGTAGAGTACGAGCCATTAATTGTTACCACTAAGCAAATCACCAAACCAATTATTTCCATCTAAGTCTTCTGCCTAAGCAGACTGTAATATTTTTCTTCTTGTAGAGGTCTTGCTCTGTGACTTTCCCAAGGATCAAAATTGGAGTGATCCATGTGTAGTTCTCTGGACAGTTCTTCTGCCTTTTTTTTTTTTCTTGGAATATGGCATGACGTTGGCATTTTTGCACATGTTTTGGACTTTTCCCGTTGTAGGTCATCACTGAGATCAGCCAGCGCCATCTTTGGGTGCAGCCCTTCTCTGGGTCACAGTCTGTCATGTAACCCCTGACTGTTTTCAGACACTGCTGGAAATTCTTGTGGAGCAGCCTGTGGGTGATCTTTTTAGCACAGTAGTGAGGACAGCGGTTTTTCCGTAGGGGAAAGAGATTACACTTGTAATGCAGTAGAAGAAGCTGAAGCACAGCGAAGAGGCAAGCTTCAGGTAAGGTCTTCTAAAACATGAAAGCTTTTGGTTTATTTTCTGACCATTTCTTATATTCCCTCACAATAGTTATAATCTTTAAAGAACGTACCTGAACATGACTAAGGTGTGTAGCTGGTTCAGATACTTATGATACATCACTGTTTAATATAAGTAAGTGAAAGCTGAGGCTGTTAGTGGATCATTCAGACTTCTTTTACTTCATGGAAGGGAACCTATGTCTCTTTTGCTGTTTTCTGATACTGATCAGTTAAGAATTTTTCGAAGGTGTTAGTAAAACTCACGTTCCTTCTGTGCTAATAGAGAGCGAAGTGCTTCCTTTGGTGTATACAGTATATAGGTTTGTATGGTTGTGCTCAATCTCCTAACAACCCCCTGAGTTAAACTGATTTTCTGGAGCTGACTTCAGAATTTCTTGTGTTACTGATGTGGCTTTGAGTTACAGATCTGTTCTGGTAGGGAGAGCTGGGAGACCACAGCATTAGCAAATTACTTAAGAACTTATTTAGCAAACCAATTTTGCAGATTAAGGAGTTGTACACTGACACACGCACTCCAGCAGAGGTGTGGAGGGAATTCAATACCAGCTCTCAATCTCCAGGAAAGCCAATAGTATTTTGGTATTGGACCACTGAGACTGCAGCGCACAGTTGTTAACAATTTAATGTATTTTCAGGGAGACTTTAAAAAAAACAAACAAACAAAAATCCACCATACCCCGAACCACCCCCCTCTCCCCCCAAACAAAACCGAAGGATTTTTCTTTTTCACGTAAATTCCGGAGGTGTGTGTTGCCTCGCCCCCCAGTCCCATCCCTTCCCCGTCTTAGGAGTAACCAGTTTGCTGTACTCTTTTGGGACGCTCCACCTGGGTCTCGTCAGCCTGGCTGGGCAGCGCAGAAGAAGCTCTGAAAGGCGCGGTAGAAGGACGAAAGCACGTTGCGAGCAGCGGAGGCCGTTGCGCAGCG
>NW_010432227.1:0-215 GCF_000710305.1 Buceros rhinoceros silvestris | reverse complement strand
GCGGCGGGGGCGTGTGCCCGGCGCCGGCCCCCTTCTGCAGCCCCTCGCCTTTCCGGGGAAGGAAGCAAAGCCGCCCCAAAGGCCCCCTGGACGCGGGAGATGCCGCGGGCCCCACCGAACCGCGGGACGGGGCGGTGCCGCTCGTTCTTAGCGACTCTCCGCCGAGGG
This sequence comes from Buceros rhinoceros silvestris, assembly GCF_000710305.1. Lineage (NCBI taxonomy): Eukaryota > Metazoa > Chordata > Aves > Bucerotiformes > Bucerotidae > Buceros > Buceros rhinoceros. Next base: position 47 of record NW_010432227.1, on the reverse strand, counting down.
GCTCTGGGTGGGCGGGCGGCGGGGAGGCGGACACACGTCGTTCCGCA
>NW_010432226.1:26606-27809 GCF_000710305.1 Buceros rhinoceros silvestris | reverse complement strand
TACATACATACAGTGTACACAGACACCGCCATGTACGTACGTACATACATACAGTATACATAGACACTGCCATGTATGTACATACATACATACAGTATACACAGACACTGCCACGTATGTACATGCATACAGTGTACACAGACACCGCCACATATGTGCATACATACAGCTACATGCCATGCACATACATGTACATGTACACACATACACTCGAGTAGCATGTACATATGAACACATACACAGACAGACAGACACGTATGCACACACAAGCAGCTACACATATATATACACATACACATATATACACACATATATAAAAGTATATAGACGTACACATAAACACGTACAGGTGCCGACATAGACACACATGCCTACAGACATGCATGTACATGCACACACACATACATACACATACAAACACCCATCAACACACCTATACAGGTGCGTACATGTTCGTACATGCACATACATGCACAAACACGTGTACATGTGCACATTCAGACACAGACATGTACATATATCCATACCTATATGCAGGCACACACACACAGCTGCTCCCACACCCCTGTGCCCACCACACCCAGGTGCCGTGGGACTGGGCCACCTCGCTGCCGCCCGTCCCTGTCCCTTGCCCCACGCTTGTCCCTGTCCCCTGCCTCGCGGCTGTCCCTGTGCCCTGCCCCGTGGCTTCAGGCCTGGCTGGGACCGGGGTGGCCCCTGTCCGTGTGCTGCCCGCACTGGCTGCTCCCCTGTTTCCCACAGAAATCAGAGCAGTTCTGGGGGCAAGAAGCTGCTGGAGCGGCAGCGAGGGGGGACGTGGCGCCGCGGGCGTGGATGTGCTTTTTCTCCTAAAAGATACGTATGACGCGAACATATACATACATGTATTGGTATTCATACACAGGCATGTATATGTGTACAGACACACCTACACCTAAACACGCGTGTGTAGACGTCTGTGTGTCTGTGCAGTGTGAACACCCGAGAGCTGTTCCCATCATGGTTTGTGCGGAAGGGAAAACATGTCCACCCAAAGATCATTTTCCACACGGTGAACACCCCCGAAGTTGGGGCTGCCCAGTAACCGGCAGAGCAGCACTGGGAGGTCTCTTTTTTCCCTCCTTGGTAATGCATCAGCACTTCCCAAAAGTTTTCTTTTCCCCGTGGGCGACCAGCGTACAACAAGACATTCGGGTGTTACTC
>NW_010432226.1:15728-26509 GCF_000710305.1 Buceros rhinoceros silvestris | reverse complement strand
CAGCACGGCTTCCACTTCCCCTGCCTCCCCGCAGCGCCGCCCCAGTCCCACCAGCTCCCAGCTGGCCCAGCCACCTCTGCCGCTCAGCACCTCCTCCTGCTTTGGCCCTTTTCCCCGTGCCTTTCCCCACGACTCCTCTTCTCCCCCGCGCTGCCAGCTCCAGCTGCGCGCATCCTTCCTTGCCCCTTTCAGCAGTTTTCTCTTTTCTCTGCTTCAGCTGCTCCATTCAGAGGAGACCTCTCCATCCACCCTCTCCCACCGTCCTGTCACACCAGCCTCCTCAAACTTCCCATCTTCTCCCCCAGCGATGTTCCCCGGTCTTTAACCATCTCAGACCTTCTCCTCAAACCAGCCGGGCTCTGTATCTGGCCGAGATCTCCAGGGCTTCCCAGGCCCCCATGGGGGGGTGGGAGGGCTGGGAGGAGAGGACGTGGGGAAGGGCATGGGCGGGCGAGTGCCAGCTCTGGCTCACCTGCTTGTTGCAGGATTGTCTCTGCTCTGCTGAGCAGGGGGGTTTGCCAGAACTGCAGCTTCAGAGTGAATCTGTTTTTTCAACACATTCCTCACAAATAAACACGAGCTTGCACTTTTCATTCCACATATTTGTTGTTGTTCTTTTAGCAGTGGATTGAAACAGATTGTGAGAGAAACACTCAGTTTCTCTCCGGGAAATGACTCCGCTCAACCACACTGTCACCCAGTCTGTTACTGGGATCCCACAGCCATCCACAGCGCGTTGCTGGGTGTGAATCACGGGGCCCACCAGCGGGGTGGGTGACACACGTCCCTGCTCACCATGAGCGCATGGGAGGCAGGCAGAGAGCACGGGCAATCCACAGGCCCCGAGACAACTCCTCACGAGATGTGGAATGGCTCTGACGCCGTGCCGTGGGCAAGCTCTGGTGACCCTGCACATCCTCTGTCAAACACCAACCTACCCAGGTTCCCCCAAGGAGCTCGACAACAAGAGCTGGCAATAACTGATTTCTTGCCAGCTTTTTTCAGCAGAAACCGGTGTGGTAGATGGCCACAAGACAGGACTTTATTGATCACCTTTTCCTAGACAAAATGTCATCGTTTTGATAGGGACCTGGCGTTGACATTTCTGTAGGTCTATGCCCAGGTACCTCTTCACTCCTTTGGAGTGTGACACAGGAGCGGTTTAAGGCACCGCTGTGCAGGAGTGCAGGAGAGGCAAGGACTCTGCTCAGCCGCAGAGGACAAGCCGGAGTCAGGAGCTGGGAATGTCCTTCTCCCAGGGGACTCGATCGGGATGTCGAGCTCCTCCCAGCAGCACAAAGCCTCGTGTGTTCCAGAAGCAGGAGCGTGTTGGGAGGTTTCGCTTGAATGCTCTAATGGAAAGCCGTATTTTTAAGGGGGCTGCGCCACTAGCGCCTCGTTAGTGGGAATGGCCAGCGCTGGCTTACAGGCTCCAGTATCCCTATGCCACTGACAGTCATTTCTCTTGTCCCAAACTCTTCTCAGTGTCCCACATGGAAAACAAAGCTAAAAGACAGATTTTTTTCCCCCTCCAGTTTGGCAGCCTTGATTTTTGCCATGTTTAGAGAAACCGCCATGTCTGACACCTGCACAGCTAAGTGAGGGTGTGCTCTCAATGACAACCACCTTTCCAGCCTTGATGTTAACCAGCATCACACAGGCCAGATGCTGTAGACCGGATACCTCGGCTGCTCTGAGACACTGCAGGGAAGACATCCCGCTGAAGCCTCTGCACAAAGGGAATTTGCCTCCACAACAATAACAATTGATCTTTGATGGACTTATGTAATTATGGGACTTTTCAATCTGGTCTTGTTTACACCCGGTGCAAGTCAGGAAGAAAAAAAATTCATCACATGTGGCAGTGTGCACTTAATCACTTACAGTCCTGGACTAGCTATTTCCTTGCTTTGCTCTATTTTTGTTTTCTTTTCTTAAATAAACCTGCCATAATAATGAAAGAAAGGAAAATACAAAACAGGGCTGAAGCGGCTTTTAGGAGCTTACTCTGACCTGAATGACTTTCTTAAGGGTAAGATTTCCTGTCTTAACAAAAGCTAGGAAATACCAAATTAACCCCTTCCTCCAAAACAAACTCGGCCACAATGTCATTGTAAAGGTAATAATAGAAAGGGGAGCATGAAGTGTAGGGGTGGGAGTTGACGCTTAGATTTGAGCAGATGGGACCCACTGCTAGCGTTCAGCCCCTTTATCTCCCGGGCTTTAACAGTTCCCACGTTGCTCTGCCAAAATATGTACAAATCCATAATGATGTGTGAGCCCCATGAGTGTGAGCCCTCACTCATGGCATTTGGGACTTCTTGGGAAAATGACTTCATGGCAATTTCTCCATGTCACAGCTGAGCGTGTCGGGTTTGTGTCCTCCTGACAAGAGACCTGGCTGGCTTTCTCCAGGGACCTCTGGTCTCTAAACTGGTTCTTGTTTATCTCGGAGGGTAATAGAGGGCTGCAGACGGCTTCTGATTGACCAACACTGATGCCAATTTGTTAGCAACTTGGCGACGAGTGTAGATAACCCCTGGCCTGGACCTGGCCCATTGCATAAACCAGTTACCCAGTAATACTGGTTATTCAAGCTTCTTAACTAGTCACTCATGGCCAAAATCAGTCCCGAACCGTTCCAGCAAACCCAGAATTATGGCACCATTGGACCTGACCTGAGCGTGGGTCTCACTGCCCTCGGTGCAAGTTGGGTCTGAATAAAGATAGGAAGGATCAAGCCTCAACCTTAAGACACAGAACAAAAATGCACGTGGGAACATTTGGAAACCGCGCTGGATGCATTTCTTCAGCATGTGTAACATTTTCTCCGAATTCAGTTTCACAACCCAGCATTTCCTTTTGTAAATATTTGGACAGATCTCACAGAGACACAAACGCACAAGAAACAGAAGGGAAAGGAAGATAGGAGGGGAGAGAGAGAAAGAAAAAGAAGGAAATAAGGAAGGAAGGAAAGAAAGGAAGGAAGGAAGGGGACAAAGAAAAGGTTAAAATAGACAGAACACAAACAATATAGAATTACTGGTGACTCATACTACAACGAAAACATTCTGTTTTATGCGTTTAAGTCCTGACTTTTAACCTTTTTGTCAGGGTTTGGCTGTGCTCAGACTGCCTTGAATTCTTCATGTTGGAGATGATGAGATGGGGGAAAGGGGAGGCAGAAGGATCAGTTCCAACAGCATGAAAACCAGCTCTGGGCTGGGGTCTCACTCTTGGAGAGACAGGCTGGAAAACCTGGTACGGCCTTATTTCTGTGCCATGTTCAATGCGTAACTGTTTCTTGCTGAGTGGAAATCGTTGGCGTAGTGGCTCAGGTATTTTGACAGAGGACACATCCTGGATACAGAAGTACATTGAGGAATAAGGAAAGCCCCTTTCTCTCAGGGCCTGCCTAAGAAAATCTCAGCTCACTGTTCACCCGCCCGCCCTGACCTGCTCGCTGCCTCCTGCCCCCTGGGCTGTGGGCAGATGTGGGGGGACAGCAGGCGCTGGCAGCAGTGGGTGCCTTTCCCACCCAAGCGTGGGCCACAATGGTCACTGCCTCAACTCCAGGCTCCTCACCATGAGCCTTTCTCTGCTGTATTTTAAATGCAGAGCCATAAGCTCCGAATCACTTTGTGATGTCATGGGCTGCCAGCTCCAAATGTGACAGCACCTGGAGCCAGCCCCACGCTGCAGCTGGGGGTTTGCACTCAGCTCTGCATCTCGGTTACATGGCCCGAGGCGCCCAGACAGCGCCTGGCACCATATGACCCCGTACATGTGTGTGTGCCTGTCACAGGGTGTGACATACGGCATCTCATGGCCTGAAACCCAAGACGCTTGAGAAGTCTGCAGGGTGGACAGTCCCCTGTCATAATTTTGCAAGTGGCTCCATGTCTGCTTGAGCAGCTAATGCAAGTCAGGAGTTTTGCTTTCTCTTCTAGTGACTCACCGAGCTGCCTCGGGCAAGTTGCTTAGTGCTGCGTTTTAACATGATTACAGGCATTAGACAGCCAGTCTGGGATACCATGGATTTGATATTCAAAATCATTAAATACCTGCCTCCACAGGAAAATCTCTGGGAATTAGTGGCACTGATACAGTTCACAGCACCGGGATCAGCTTAGTAGAGCAAATGGTTTAGGCAATTTAATCTTACATTTAATTGCCTCTATTAATCTGCTGTGAATCATGCCATGAACTAGGCATACGGGTATTTATTCAAAAAAATCACTGTATTTGTAAAGTTCTCATATTTCAAGATGAAAGGTAATAATAAAATATACTTGGGGGAAATTATTCTTCCTGCTGCTTGAATGAGTATTTTCTCAGTACCATCCTCTAATGGCTAGTATGGTAAGGCAAGGCTTCCGTGGGAGGAGGGAGAATTTGAATAGAAAACAAATGACGTACCTCGAACCAAGAAGCAGGGAGAGGCGTGCTCTCCTATCCAGAAACGAGAGCCGCATTTATTGCTAGTCATGTGATGTCAGCGTGTCGTGGGCGCAGTGACTATGTATGAGCTTCACATTCCCAGAACCATCCGCTCTCGTAAGGGTTGAGAAGAGAGCTGCTGGGGCACTGCCATTTGCAGGTTGTTCTATTCTTCTCATCTCTGGTATCTTTACAGGGAGATGAAGGCTGTGTGAATGCACGTGGCACGCGGTAACCAACAGAAAGGCAGAGGGGCTGATTTTGAGCCTGGGATTATTACTCTGGCTTGTGCCTATTAGGATGGAGTGGAGCTGGAAGGGTTATAGCTGGAGTCTGGCATCTTGTCACCTGTCCTGGAGGGAGCGCAAACCTGTTCTCCATTATCTGTAGCTACAACTCTTCCTGCCAGCTCATGGGTGAGAGGGTCTGTAAAGCCAGTGCAACCAGCTACCATGGGATTTCCCCAGCGACCCTGTCTGGGAAAAAGTTTTGTGCCCAGAGTCCCTACGCATACTAACTGCTCCAGATTCGAGAATAACTTTGGGTGGATGGAGGCAGCTTGGAATAATTTAGGACTGCCAGGGCTGAAAGCTGCAGAGTGATAGAAAGGTACTTCTGCCTCCTCCTGAAGTCCTGTGCTACTTATGGGAATCAAGAGCCCAGAAATCAAGCCCTCCTGGTGTACTAATGCACCATTTCTGCCATCCTCCAAGTCTCAATTGCCACACCGTCTAATGGCATTGAAAGAGGTTATTTGTTGAGGGGACAGAAGGGGAGCATGTGACAGCAAAAGCCACTGTAAACTGTCTGACATAACGTGAGGTTTCTGTTATCAAAGCCACAATTCCCACGTTCCTGGACTATGGAGTAACTCAATGTGGAGACCCAAGAGTGACACTTCATAAGAGGATGTAAAAAAATAAAGAAACTTGTAAGGGAAGCAAAGGACAAAGAAATTCCAGTGGATATTACGTTGCACATGCTCCATCTGAGTCCCATTGTTATTCATCTACCTTCTTCTGTGCTTTCTTAGTATGAGCTTCCACGCTGTTTATAGTCAATCTTTGTATCTCATTTGTAACTGTTCAAAAATACCCCCATATCGGTAAATGAGAACTGCTTATTCATTTTCTTCTATGCAGTTTGTTAAAATATTTGCAATATGACATGATTCTCTCATGTGATAGAGTGAGGTGGTGTTTGTGTGTAATAGCGGTTAGTGAAAACACAGTATTAGTCACAGAAGAGAATAACACTTGACTGTTTTGAATATGAAAACCTTTAGGCTGTGGAAAAAGTCAAACTTTGGCCCACTCTCTTGTTTTCAGAAGTATATGAGAACATACAGGTCAAAGTGACTCACAGTGTCCTCTGAGTGACACCTCAAGTGGGACAAGGTATGATAGCCAGGAGAGGAATCTAATGACCCATTTCTTTGTCCATGAAATGCCTTGTCATGGCCACCCGTGACTTGCCCATGTTGCTCATGCTCCATTTGACTTGATAAAACTCAGCATTGAGCTGATCTCGTTGCCTTGATGTGAAACCCGCAGGTGAATCCAGCAAGAGTTCGTGCTGTCCTTCTCCAAAGATTTGGACAAACTGTTTCTTCACAGGAATGAATGAGAAGTGAAGTCATACAGCAGCGCTGGCTCAAATGAATTTGCCCAAACATGGGACGTTTCTCCCGGGGGGTGGCCACACGCGTGGCCAGACACCCTGCGGCTCTTGGAGCCCGTCACAAGCTGTGATTTCACCTCAGCCGCTGCACAAAATGCTGAGCTTGTTTAGATAGAGGCCCAGCCAAAGGGACGCTCACATGAATACACTTCTTAGAGAGTGTTTTCTTACAGCTGCTGTGGTGTAATAAACTCCCTTCCCAACAAAGGGAGAAGGCATCCCATAGAAGCAGCTGAGGCTGAGGGGATCCTTACAATGCAAGGGGTTGAAAGCTGGGGGAAGACTTTCCTCTGAGCATGGCAGCTCGTGGACAACATGAGCAGCCAGACAGCTCCGCGATGGTCACAGCTTCACGTGGACAGGGACCCTGCCGAGCCCCGACTCGGGGCAGCAGCCAGGCAGCCTTGGGTCCGGTGAGGGGCTGCACTGGCAGCAACAGAGGGAAGGCAGAGATGATCTCTGATTTTAAAACAGATTTGATTACCACAAGATTATGCTGAGAAGCACAGTGTATAAGATGGGAAGTGGGGACAAGAGTCCGGGTGCTTTCCCAAGGCCTGCCGTAAAGATTTCCTTGTGTTCTTACATACCTTATGGCCAAATCTGAGAATAGACAGGTCAGGTACAGAATAATCAGGTAAATCAATAATTAACCCAAGTCCCTGTTAATTGGTTGAGCCAGTTACAACCATAATCAGGCTTCAAAGAAAACAAACTGGAATTGAGTAACGAAATGAAATAAGGGACTCCTTTTAAACATGCAAAAATAAGATCATGATACTGGAGATAATATTTGAACACAACGACTCACTTGAACACCCAGAATTTTGAAAACATGGGAAGTGTGAGCCAGGGGCTGAATTCCACAGTTTGGCCTCTGATCAATTTAGTAACTCGAGGTATTTATTCCTCTCTTTTTCCTGTCTGTCCACTTTAGGCTTAGCTCACATGCCAGGTCCGCCAGTGGGATATATCACACCCATCAGCAATGACTTTGCTCTCCTCAACACTCTGTTTGTTCGGGGTTTTTTTTTTTCTTGAAAAAGAGGAACAAGAAGAGAAATTGGCTAGAAGAATCGGGCACATTCTCAAATGGTAAATACAAGAGGAGCATGAATCATCCTCTTATAGAAATTACAAGAAGGAATGGAAAAGGTAGCGGTTTGGGAGAAGCAAGTTATGTTCTACACGGCTGATTCAGCTCTCTGGACTGAAAATGAATCATCAGAATATTTAAATCATATTACCAGTATTAACACACACAAAACCCCCAAGCTCAGGAAGCCTTTGTTAGGAAACAAATTTGATAACAGGTAACAAAAGAACGGCTTCCTAAAAACCCTGTACTCACTCTGCGCCATGCCCCAGCCCGCAGAACCCCCAGAGAACTCGAGTTTGCTGCAATTGCAATCGCAATGCCCACAGCAGAGCACTACAGAGCCTCACGACCCCAAAGCCTTCAGAAACCAAAAGACGGGCTCTCCTTTACCTTCCAGAGTTTTACTCTTCAGGAGTGACATGAAATTTTTTAAAACAAAGGAATTACCCATTGGAGAGTACATGTTGAAGGGTCCCTGACTCCTGAGTAGCAAACTGTTAGCTGAGGATACAGACATCGTGTTGGAGACCTGAGGGGGAGGTTTGACACTGGAAGCACAGCTTTCCTTATCTACTTGTACCTCAGTCCAACTTACAGCGTTAATGAGGCTGTAACACATCAGATTTCAGGCAGACTCCAGGAGGAGATAACAGAAGGGTTAACAGATAGTGTAAAATCCCCTTATTTTTGTTCTGCCATCCTGGCTGATCTTAGCTCATCTGGGATAAAAAAGTTGATCCCTGTGTCCAGGGATGTTTTCATTTGCATAGGAAAGGCAGTTGCTTCAGGATATAGCACAGCAGGGGTAGCAAAGCAAACCACAGGACGCTTTTCCATAATGAGTTGCAAAGGTTCTCTGTAGGGAAGTATCTTGTTGCTATAAAGCACATCTGTATATTCCATGCAAGTTTGTCACATTAAAAACTCTCACTACCAACACGAACGTGTCTGTTCAATAGCTGGAATCCTCAGAGGGATCAAAATGAGGTAGAAATACTTCTCCACGTTTTTTTCCTCTTTGTCTAAATCTTTTACCTTCCTTCTCAAATCTCCAATTTAGTCTTTCAGCACCAACACTATGGAATGTAAGCTTTCATCCCCTGCTAGCGAGTAAGAATCATAATGAAGGCAAAATCTTGGCAAGCTATTTTTAACAAACACTGTTTCAATAAAAGATAAATTCCTGAAGTAAACATGGACAGGAAAGGCAGAAAGGGAGAGTGACAGGCTGGGAGACAAACACTTCTTCGCAAAGAAGCCTTTGAAACATCTGGAATGTTGCAGCAAAAGGTTATTTACCAGGAACGTCAGCCAGTCCCAGCGCAGATGGATCCCATTAGCGTATAAGATCAAGAGACCAGCAAGGCTAAAAATATGTGTTTGCTTTTTTAGAAACTGGACTTCGTTTTCTGTACTTTAAAAATAATAATCACTCTTACGCAATTTCTGTAACTTGGAAATATTTTCTTGGAATATTGCTTGGCATGCTGGTTGGGATGCAGGCTCTGTGCCATTGCTATTACTCACAACCTCTCCCCCTGAGGACTCTGTGATGTGTCTTTTACTTAGAAACAGGAGGATGGCACATTACGCTGAAACCGATGACTTTTGTTTATAAAGTGTCAGTGACAAAATATCCGAATTACTGCTGTGGGCCAGTGCCTTGCCTGTAAATGTGTGCAGCTCCCCTGGAGTTCACCAGAGCACTGTACAAAGCCATCAAGGAACTACAGGGACGACAGAGCCACTTCCCCAGCTGTGCCAAGCAGTGCACCTGGGAAAGGTTGGGAGTGCAGTGCATGTAGTCTTCCTGGTAAATCTGTTTGTGAATAGAGGATTAGAGTCAATGGAAAAAAGTTGATTTACATCAGGCAGGAGTGTGGCTGAGTGAGAACGAGAGGAGGCAGCGACGGGAACAGATTCTTGCCTCTGTAACTAAGTGGAGATGAGAGGTTCTGATTTCTGTTGGCATCGCTTATGAGGCACATGGTCATCTACCCAGAAATACATCAGCCTTGGAGGCATTTGGGTCTTAGATAAGAAAACCAGATCTAGCATTACTCGTCATAACACGTTCTACGTTGAAAGCCCTGACGGCCAGCCAATGGTATCCAGCTCCATCCAGAGCACAGGCGAAAAAAGAATGTCATTCTATAGGAAAAGGTTCAAAGGTTCTCATTGGCACCTGGGGTTTTGCAGCTTCAGACACTGAAACCAAGTAGGATACTGGTAGCACCTGTCATCTCTGAACATAATGCATGGTGCGCTGAGAAGCGGGGCTCAGTGCTAGATGGCAGAGGCACTGTGGGCCACAATAATAACACAAGAAAAGCAAGCAGAGAAATGCTGCCTTGCCTGCACCCATTTGAAGGTCCTGTGCATGTTCCTCGCTGTTGGCTTAGCTCTGCTAACCAATCCTAAGCAGAAGAAAGCAACAGGAATGAGTTCAGCTTACAGGAACTTGTTACTAAAGACAACATTTTTGGTTGGGAGGAAGAGCTTGGGAGGGCACCTGAGCGTGCACCCCCAGAAGAGCCTGACCATCAGCCCTGGCTTTGCTTGCTCTATTGTCTCCTGTCCATGACTGGCAGCAGACCCACAGGAGCCTAGATACCTTGACTGCGATCTGATGGCTCAGAAACCTCTGATAAGCCAGTGACTTTCAGAGTGTGCACACTGTGGGCAGTTCACAAAGCATCAACTACCGATGGCCTTCCTGTCTTGAGTTAGGGTGTCACCAGGGACCTGTACACACATACACATATGAGCCAGTAAAACACAGATGGTGCCCCAAACACCTTGACTTTTAAGCAAAGGTAGCGTGACAATCAGCGAGAAAGCTAGTGAAATGATTAGATGAGTGCACTCTGTCTGTTTGTTTTGAATCATTTCCTTTTTTTCATTTGTTTTTTATGGTCAGTACAGACAGAAGAAAATAATGTTTCAAAGGGGAAATACGTGATTAATATTTCTCTCATTGAAACTTTAATGTGTGGAAGACGATTGCTCAGAGAGGCTAGCTGCCATGGGACATGCTGTTCAGATATTTCCTTCCAGAGAGGTCATCCACAAAAATGAGTTTGTGGGTCTTTATTAGTCTGTTTTTCTGAGCAGGATAATAGAAAAAGCACCCACTGGTGTCTATGTGTCAGTGAAGAAACCTAGTGCAAATAGGCAGCGATGAGAACAGGGAACCCTCTTGTTTCCCTAAGGAAAACCTTAGGCAGAGGCAGAGCAGGGGAAATCTGCCACTGCCCACACTGAACCTTCTGTACAGAGAGAGCATTTGAGCATGTAGGGATGGTTTATGGCACCTATCAACAGCATCAAATCCACCACAGGAAGAGAACAGAGGCAGATGCAAAAAACCTGAAAGTAAGAGTAGTGCAGAATGAGTAAATAACCCCCCAGGTATATTCAGTGACCGATTCCAAGCCCCCTCATACACAGACCTGTTTCTTTTTAACCCAACACTAACCATTTCTTGAAATAACATCAGCCCTCCTCCCTCAGCCCCCACCCAGGGCGATGCACTGGGTTCAGGAGGGACGTCAGCTTTGCA
>NW_010432226.1:15303-15586 GCF_000710305.1 Buceros rhinoceros silvestris | reverse complement strand
GGGCTGTCAGCTTGGCAAGTGGGCGACCTTCTGTGTAATGTATAATTCAAGTATCCAATACACAAATGATTGCAGCAGAGTCAGAGAACATGCAAATTATGTCCCACATCCTGCTGTTAGTCATCCTCTTGGGGGAACTCACCCCTACAAAGCCAGTATCCCAGAACACACTGTATGTTTGCTAACCCTCACTTTCTAAATGTTTCAAAAGCAGCAGAAATCACACAACTCTTCTCTTGAAAATGACTGTAACCTAAAACTGCTGGAGTAAAGCACTCAGTTC
>NW_010432226.1:543-15180 GCF_000710305.1 Buceros rhinoceros silvestris | reverse complement strand
AATAGAAAATGAATTATCTTTATTTCATTTTACTGCTGCATAACAATTAAAGGTATTACATTAAAATATGATAGAAAATTACATAGAATCTTTCATCAAAGGGGATCAAACTACTTTGCATATTAATTAAATCTCAAAATAAGACCCTGAGCTAAGCTTTATTACAGGAGATAGCGAGTTCTGGGGATTTCTAGGGTGAGAGGAAACCAGGACACCTGGTGATTTACTGCCTGTGACTTGCTACATAACCTTGTTTGAGCCCTTCAGTTCCTCTGTGCCTCAGTTTCTCTGTCTGTAGGAGAAGGATAGTGATATTTAACTTTGTTTTCAAAGACTGATAAAAAAATTCTCTGGGAAAAGTGATGCCTGATGGTTTATGTGGCAAATACAGTACCAAGGCATTATACATAGGTAGACAGAGGTAAGCTGAGAGACATAGCCACTGGAGTCCTAAAGCTGCTCTGTCTGCCAGGCAATTTCCCTCTGTGGGAGGGGGCTACCTGAGAGGTGCCACCATCACTCTTTTTCCCTTTCTCTTTCAAATGCTACTGAAGGCAGAAAAGAAGGCTCTGATCCAGGCCACCACTGTCACAGCCCCAGGCATCTCACAGGCTTGGGAAGCTGCCACTTTCACTGTGGCTCTCTAAGATACCATCTACTGTTTCTATTTGACAGTTCAGTGCAGTCTAAGGATGAGATTGTCAAGGTTTGCAGGGGCTATTACTAGAAATTAGGTACAAATCTCCTTTAAAATTTCATTTGAGAGTGATGTGCTGATCTAAGCTTCATCCATGCTGCCCTGCTGGTGCACTCTGTGTTCGAGAAACCTCCTTCCCTTCTAGAAGAGACTGGAGGGGCAAGTTCTGCTCGTTTCTTAGCATAGGTGGGACAAAGCAATTAATGGGGAATGATCTAGAATCAGTCTCTAGCATTAATGTAATGAAAAGTCATTACATTTTACAACACTGATTAACAGCGGCTTATGAAAAAAAGAATCAACACCATATGCCTTGACCAAAGGTTATTTTCAGTTGTACACTATTTAAACAAGTCATGTAGAATGATAAATGCACCTATGACTAAACCTGAACAGCTCAGTGATGTCACGAGAGCAAAGATAAAATTACGAAAATCAGGAACATAAAATCAGCCAGAGAGTTAGAGAGGATGGGCCAAACGCTGTTTGTGTCTTTGTTATCAAATATACAAAGAACAACAAACAACCAAGCAAAACAAACATTCAGTCCAGCCTCAGGTGAGTGCATGATTTGAAAGGAGAGAGCAGAAGTATATTCTAATCCTAAATTAGGGCAAATATCAACTTCCGTTTGCTTTTTAGCAGATGAAGAAATGTTTTGAGCGATACCTGAGTGCATTGAGATGGGTTGAATTTTTTTTGCTTTCACACACCAGGGTTGTAGGTCCATGTTTTGGGGGAAGGTCTGTGCTGCTATTGCCAAAGTCTGTTTATCTTGATTAATGACTGACTGGAATTAAACTTGATGTCCCCTGCAACTGTGATGAAAGTGGCCCTGTAGACATGCCAGTGCACTGAGATGCTTTTTGTTCTTCTCTTAGAAACCAGAATGGCCCATATAGCACCTGGGAGGAAAGGAAGCACAGCTGGTCCCATTTTACTGTGGAGAAATGGAGCCAGTGGAAGCTGAACGACTGTGGAGGAGAGCAGTGGTCTGGGGTGAGACCAGCCTTTTTGGAATCAAACCAGCGCTACCCTGCAGGGTTGTCCTTCCTCTTTCCTACGTGAAGCAGCATAGCATTGCCAGCAATGAGGCCAACAGAAAAGCCACGAACATCGCTGTGGCCTTGTGTCAGTTAGGTTTGGTAATCGGCAGAAAGCCTCTTCCTCAGACAATGATTGTGCACAATTTGGGGCATGTGCTTTCTGCAGTGTTCCCGAAGAGTCCCTTGGTAACCTGCTCGTGCAGAGTCCCAGTCCCTACTGGAAGCAAAGGAGATATATCCAGTGACCCCATCTATGATATCTAGCATGGTGTGACAGGGACCTCTCCCTTTCTTGTGGCATCCTAATGCAGACAAAGCACAGCATGACAGGTAAAACCAAAATCCTCCAGGCTTCTGGGTTGTCACTGCTGCCACCACTGTCAGCACCTGACAGAGCTGCTCTGAGATTTGGCTTGCTAATGTATGAGAAGTGGAGATGAGAATGATTATGGAAATCAAAGACAAAAGTCTGGGACAAATGCCTCTGGATTGCTTCTTATGGTGTATGTTCTCATCGGCAGTCCTTTGTAATTGCAAAAAACGGTGCCTTGCAGATACCTTGAAGAGACTGGAGACAGACATATGCATCTCATCATCAGGAAGTCTGTCTTGATAGTCAGCCAAGATCCAAGGGGAACGTGCATTATTTATTATTATCATCACTGCTGCCACTAACCTCATTTCCCTAGAGATTTGACTCCAGTATAAATGCTTGAAGCCATATCCTGGGGTTGTTACTCCATTTTTGTTAACCATACTGTCATACAAGACCTCTCGGTCTTCTGTGGGAACTTTCTGCATAAGGTATGGGTTACACACCGACTGAAGTCCTCCAGACACTGTTCTATCTCTTTTATTGCAAGATGCACTTGAAAGCCGTGTGACAGGAGAGCAGAAAACTGGATGTACTGTGAACTGCCTGCAGAGACTGACTGACTACCTGGCTCCCCACAGATATCAACTTTATTGGAGAAAAGCAGAGCAGAACAGCAGAAAATCAATAGCAACAAGCAAAAATTGTTTCTTTGTGAATTACGAACCCTGAGCTTTTTGCATATTTCACATGCGGGAACATGATGTCAACACCACGGTGCCGCAACAGGAAGCAGAAGATAAGACTTGGTGAACTATCAGCTCTTCCTGACCACCGGCTCGTTACGATGTTTTTGTTTACGTTACACTTTGTGACATAGAAGTTACCAATAGAAATTATCTTTTTGGCAGCTTTAGCCTTTCTTTTATTTCACATACCGTTTTAAGCTATCGCCAATACATCTTTTATTTCTAAATACTTGCCTAATTTTTTAGCAAGAGAAGTGAATACAAATGCTACATCATCTGCAGTTTATGGTGTACGGTCACAACGTAGAACTTCTGTCCCTTGACCTGATGACAGAGAAATAAATCAGAAAAGGAAAAACAATGTGCTACCTATAATTAGTAGGTATTTCAGAATATATTTCTGGAGAAGTTATTCGTCCTAAAGATTCACTCACCTTCTTTATAACTGTCAGATGACTATGCAAATATTAGCAGTGACATGACAACAAATGACATTACCCCACATATGGAAATAAAGCAAAATCTAAATATACAAACTCTTCATTTTCATTATTCATCTAAGCCTGATCACAAACACTGGGAAATACCACTGCAAAACCCAGTGAGTGCTTGTTCATTCTTTTTTTCCAAACCAAAAATCAGGGGGCTGTTTCCTTATTCTGACAGCACGCTGAATTTAGCACACACCACTCGTGGTATCCTCTCATCCACGGCAGCTGAATTGACATGTCTGAGTTTCTGGGGCACTGAGGCTTGACAGCTCCAAGCGATGCCCCATTAGGAGCATGGTGGGATCCTCTGCACTGCTCACTGAAGGCACAGAAGCCGGCATAATGGAGCCACTGATTAAGGAGAACAATCATGGAGCATTTCCTATGATGCCAAGCTTCAGAGGGAAACGGTGAGCCACGTAAAGGAAATGAGTGCATTTGCTCAAAATGAAAAGGTCAGCCAGCCACAAATTTTCAGCTTTGATACACACGTAACATTTTAACTCCCATTTTTATGACAAATTATAGCTTCCCAAGGTCTTCAGGAAGTTGACGGGGAGATTGTAAGGTTATTGGGCGGTGTGAGAACGGAACTAACTAAGATTTACAAACCTGTCGTTGCAGCATATCCTCTTTTGAGCAATGAAGAGCAAAGCCACCACCCTAACAGCATCCCTTCCATTTTCATTGTATAGTTTTAAATAACAGCTCCTGTCAGTATCAGAGATTCAGGTCTCCCCCCGCAAATGCCGTGCAAAGCTAGTTTAACAGAGCACAACATGGATGGGCCAAGGCTGGTACCCTCCGGTGAACTGCAGACTATGTTGTAACTACACAAATTCTGCCAGATGCTTGTTGACATTGACATCACTCAAATAGCAGTGATTGTAAATACTGAAAAATCTTTTGATACAAAATATTGTTGCATTGGGAAAAAAAATGTACAGGACTCCTGGGATCCATCCACAATTCTTCCATTGCCTCCCTATCACAACTTAATCTCCTCCAATCTTAATTCCCTCGTTTATAACATAGAAATAATAGCGTTTAGCTTTCTGTCATCGTGAGAACTGGTGAACCATCACTGAGTGCCTGAAAGATGACCAAATCAGTGTCGCCTGAACAAAAGGACTATTTCTATTAATGTATGAGTACCGATGGAATTAATATTCTTTTATTTCATATTTTCATATTATTTTTATGTCCCAGCCTCCTCAGTGTTCATAGAGCTCTGAAAAAACACTGTAAACAATTTGTGATGGGTGAAAGCAGATGCTGAACATGCAGATGTAAAGGCAGTTTTGTGGGGTTTTAGCTAGGGAAGGACTCAGCACACAGAGTGAAACCATAGCACTGATGAAGTTAATGGGAATACTCATAGCATATAATACAAAACAGCTCCTTGTACAGCATCTATTGTAACTCACAGAGCCTCACTGGGATGTAACTAAAATACCAAATCAAAAAGACTTCCAAACACTACCTCAGAACTAGACTGGTATAAAAAATTTCAGTCTACGGTACTTGAATCTATAATGAAAAATCCATTAGTGACTCACTTTTTCTAAGGATAGAAAGCAGCACACCTTATGAGTCAGCTTTCAGCTGAGAAAAAAGTCCTACCTTCGATGGACCGGGAGATACACCACCAAAAAGAGTGCAATTATTAGCCATTAGGTTGTGGTCAGAATGGAGACCAGGCTATGAAAAGAGCAAAAATATATAAAGAACTTAGCTCATGGAGGAACTCTTAGCATCATGAGACTGACCTTTAAACTCAGTGAGAAATGAGAGTTGTGTCAGTTCATCACCTGCCTGGGAAGATTACTGCAGACCTCTCTGCAAGTCAAAGCACACATTAATTCTGTAGCCGCAGTAGTAACAGGAGAAGGGTTAAAATAGGTAGGACTATTGCCACAGAGAGATGTCTGAACCAGTTAGAAAAGGAAAAAATGAGACAAAGGTAAACAAATTAAATGTACTGAGCATTATCAAATTAGATGTCTATAATGGATGAGAAAAATTTCGTACAGTGTTCCAGTCACATAATATCTACAGATAAAGGAACAGAATTATTCTAAGAAGAAACATGCTGAATACTGAGAAAAAGTGATATGGGCTCTGAAGCAATTTGAGTAAATAAAGGGAGTCACACCTCTGTAAGCTCTGGGCTAGCAAGGAAGACTTTTTTTCATCTCATTTCAGCTCCTAAGTCCTTTCTGAAGCAAAACTCCCACTGGAGTCAATTAAACCTTCCTTCTGATTTTAAACAATATTTCTAATGCAAGACTAATCTTTCCTAGTTTATTGACTTTTTCACACTTTTGGCTCTCTGCAGTCACCTGAAGAAGTTGGATTGTGCTGTATCTGCTAGCAACATACATAGACATGTGTCATGGCACCCTAGAAATAAGGCAGCTAAGGCGGTCATTTTGTAGGTTGACATTCTTCTCTTTCATACTCGTTTTACACTACACTAATTCCATTGTCTTCAATAAACTTCCGCGTGATTTTTGTGTGGGTGAGTCAGAGAATTTGGCCCTTCACCTGGAATAACATTATCTGTGGCTTTGGGTAGACACAATTCAACCGCGCTGCTTTTTCACACTTCCATTCCTCCTCGTTGCTCTTGCCTAGGATGCACTGCCCGCACTAGGCCATTAGGAGAGGACATGCAGTATTACGCCACTTCACAGCAGGACTTTTTCTCGTGCTTTGGATAAGCTAAATGAGTTCATTAGCTGTGTTACGGATGACCCATAAATCTTACAGAAACTGATTGATTCCCAGGGAGAGAATGCTTTGCCTAAATTCACTGCTTCCCCCGATCTGGCTCCCCCTCAGAATTTACAGTCAGTGGCAAGACACTTTTCGATTGACAGCAAAAGCCAACAGCAAACACTTTCCAGGCATTGCTGCTGGGGAAAAAAATCTTCATTTCAGGGGTTTCACATTCGGATTCACTACCTGTTTTGACCTATTGGCCCCTCTGAGGGAACCACGCCTATCTTACCCCATTTCCCTGCCTTGCCTCAAAGACAGAGAGGACACGGGAACGCAACGTCACTGACGTGAACTTTACGTGGCCTCATTGGTACAACAGGACGCAACAGAAGACGTTCCTCATTTACATGGAGCCTCAGTCATGAGTCATCTCTATTTTCTGCAGCTCCAACTTGTCACTCTGACGAGTCTCTGGACAGCGAGTGAACGTATTGTACCATTCGCCAGTCATATGCTCACAGACATTGGCCTCGCTGGTTCAGCGCCTGTAGTGGGGAAATAGAAAAAATGTAAAATGGGCACAGAAAATTTCCCTGCAGTGTGGGAAAGTCATTTGTCTAGCTTCTCATGCAGTGGAAGGGATCTGTTAATGATTTGTTAATCCACATTATCACAAGCCAACACCTCAACTCTAAGCCTTTGCCAGCTACAGTTCAGTGTCCATCAGCTGTCCATCAGATCTCTGTCTTCCTGGAGAAAAGTCTTATATTAATTAACAAAATTACTTACATAAACCTCCATGCAGAAAACAGAAGCCAGAGGGCTCCCCACTCAGAACTGCTTAGAACGTTGGCTGCAGAGCTGGGGAGAGAAATGAGGGATGTTGTCCTGTAAAACAAACCAGTGGTCGCCCAGCGAAGAGCATCTTTCTCCATTTCAGCACAAACAAAACAGCAAGACTAGGTATATGTCTGCTGTAATATCTTTGAAGACAAGAATGAATTTTAATCATTTTAAGCTTTTAAATTTTAGGCTTAAGGTGTTAATCTCACTGGATACCCTATGTTCTCCCTGGAATGAGGTTACTGCTCTGAATTGCCTCTGGAGGAAACCTTTCCCTGCACATAGGCTTGAGAGGGAATCCAGGAAAATGACATTCATTAGGTTAACGTCAGCCTTTGTGAATGCCCTTGTAATGAAGTTTTCATCTTCCTGACTGTTTACACCACTGTCACTAGCAAAAAAAGTCCACTGATATGGAAAAACAGCAGCAGGGAAATTCCATTGAAATAAGTAGAATTGGAAACTTCTCTAATTTTTTGCATAGGGTTGTTCCCATGATGATTTCAGGGAAGAGAGTGCGTGAGTAAGAAGATGAGAAAGAGGCAGGGAAACACCAAATACTTTGAGTGTACACTCGCAAAGACTGGATAACATTTGAAAATAGTTACTGTAGAATGGAAACATTTGGGAGAGAGAATGGAAGAAAGTGAAACACAAAGGATGAAAGACCCATGTTTCAGTGCTGGAAAAATCATGATCAACAGGACAGTCATCTTTGCTTATGTGTTTGTAACACCCATACTACGAACCCAACCAAAAGGAAAGGGGCTAAGTGTTGTTCCACTGAACCCAACCTAATATGCCAAGGTTTATTACCTTGGGCTCAATACTGTGATAACCAAAATGTGTATGTAGATTCCAGAGTCAGCACAAACCGAAGAATTGCCCTGGACATTATCATTTTGGCAACCAATATTGCAGAATGATGAAACTGGAATTTCAGGAGAACAGAAGATGGCTATTTTCTAGGCCTTCTTCCTCACATAATCTCATCAAATGCCTGTAGATCGCATGTCGGGCAATCACAACCTGCCCATGTCTCTGACATATTCCCTTTAGTAGCCTCTGACAGCAGAGGTGGAAGGGCACAGACGTCTTACTTTATACCATAGGATGCAGCAGAGCCAAACTACATTAACATATGGCAGCTAAGATTAATGTCTGGAAGTAGCCCAGCCTCTGAGTCAGACTGATCCTTTCCGTTCATAAACTTTCAAGTGCCAGGAAAAAAGTTTAAAAGTCCAATTAAAATAAACTCTGGCTAACTCCACTGCAGGCTTATCATCACAGCATGAGGAGGGCAGTATTTTGCTCTTTCTTTTGTGAGAAGCTTGAGCAAGAAACCATGAAGTGGCCTCACAGGAGACAGGATGAACGGGGTCTTCTCTGGTGAGGGTGGAGTCTGAAGACTGCCAGGCCTGGCTTCCTCTAAAGGCAGGGGGAGTTTTTGATAAGTGTTTGTCTGTTGCTTTGTTCGAGTCACTTTGGTTTAGTGGTCTCTAATTACGCACACTGTCATTTCAAAGGACCTTTCACCTGAGCTTTGCTTCCGATGAATTGGCTCCCCTGGTGCATCTCCTGTTAGCTTCTGCCATAGGCTGAAACTTTTTATCCTCACCTCTAAGTTCCTGCACAAGTCTGCCTATGTATCTGTTCTCATTTCTTCCCGATTCTTTTCCACTGGGCATTCAGCAGCTTCTCTCTTCATTCTTCTGTATCTTTCCACACTTCTTTGCGTGCTCTGTGTATTTACAGCACTTCCTCTCCATCTCATATATGCTGGAGCCAATGTTTTGAGATAACGACCAGTCTGCAGTCTCTACTTGGCCAAATGGCAGATCACTGAAGTCAGCAACAAGGATGGATGCTAAAATGGATCACAAGTCAAAACTAACCCCACTCAAATCAGATATTGAAAAGCCATGCCCTAACAATGACAATTCAGAAATGCAGACACCACGGGCTCTAGGCAAAAGCAACACAAGGCCAGAGACAATGACCTCTGGTTTCATTTGTTAGAGGGTTAACAAAAGCTTTTTAAGAGATTTTATCTACCCACGCCCTGAATTCTGCAACAGATTCTTTAGCACTGAGAAGGCCTCCCCAACCCACTGACCATCACAGAACTTCCAAGCGACCAAGCAAGAATGATGCCAACACGAGTGTCATCTGCAGAAGAGGCAGCTTGCTAGCAAATCACAGAAGCAGTAATTAAAAATCCGTATCCTTACTATGGAAAAGGAGTATGTATATCTTGTCTGAATGTCCCACTGTTCTTACTGAGCTCCCTGAACACTACACAATATCTAGAGGAAATCACTGAGAAAGCTGATAAGGCAGTGCAGACAAGCATGCCAAACGTAAGTCGGTGAAGTGCTATTCAACATCTCACGCACACTGGTGCGTGCCGGTTCCATTGGGTCAGCTGATGGGTGAGAAGCTGGTAAACTGCAGTAGCATGACTGGCTGCCCACAGAGTGCTGCATGAGGATTTGGCAAAGCTTCCAACAAAGCTTCCAGTGCTGCCTTTGAAAAATTCCTCCTTGTCAAGGTTTTGGTTTGGTTAAGTTGTTTACTGCCTGAGGGCCTTTGTGATGACCCAGTGCTATTGAATCCCCACATACTCATTCTGTTGAAAAATGCTGGTTTCCTTTTATTGCTGGCCACAGAGTAACATTCCCTCCTGCTAGACAGAGAGCTGAGCACAGCCTGACCTTGCATTTGGATGCCTGATGTGGCTTCTGCAGCTCATACCTAGGAAGAAGCCACCCATTTGGAGAAGGTCATCCTTGATGCAGCAATCCAGGCACTTAGCATCCCCAGCCCCTGCTGAGCTTTCGCAGTGACTCCCCACTGAGAGCACGCCAGCGCAAGGTCTCTGGGAGAGATCCAAAATAGCACTCAGGCACCGAAGTGCAACTTATGCAGACTGCTGGCGCCTGTGCTCATGAGAACAACCCAGGAAAGCTCTGCCTCCCCTCCTCAGCTCCCTCAGATGTCGTAAGTGCCTACAGTTTCTGGTGAAAGCTTCTGTAGGCGCCAAAAGGTCTGGCGCCTTTTTGTGCCCAGCAGCCCCGCTGCTCTGGGTGGGCTATACATCAGCTACCTCTTCCCTAAGTCCACCCAGAAATGAGGTGGGGGGTTTTGCCAGTAAGGTGGCAAAGGATGCAAATTCCTAGGCATGCTGTGACTGGGTAGGACTCAAAGCACACAGTGGAAGGGAACTCAGGAGTGCTTATGTGCTTACAGGTACTGAGCATTAGTAAGTCATAGACCCCTTCACCAGTATCCCAGTCCCCGTATCACCACTGTTTCCCAGCTAAGAGCCCTAGGCATGCACCCTACTCTGACACAAGAAATGCTGTGGTCCTGGTTACACTGTGGCTCAGCTCAGAAGTGGGGCAGAGCACATTTTCCTCCCTTCCCCTGAATGCCCTAGTTTCTCACAGCATTCCCTCCCTGTTCAGAGGTCCAGAACAGGCTTCCAGGGCAGTGCTCTCCAGCACTCGGTGAGTGTTTAAATAAGGGGGGTGGCTTATCTGCCAGGCATATTTTCACTGAGAAGATTGATTCAGGCATCCATGCCGAATGTGTTAAATAAACCCATAAACAAACACTTTTTGGTCCTGTATGAGAGTTTCACAGTGAGATATTCAGATGTGCCCTTCTCTTAAGTATTCCCTACTGCCTGTCTAAGGCAGGCATTTTGCCACTCGGTGTACTAGCTAAGGGCACTTCAAGTCCTTATGTTCCTAACTATTCCTCTTCAGTGTGCAGGGATTTTAGGTATTTAACTCACTACAGAGCATCCCCGCTTTGAGAATCGGGTGCTAATCCTTGACTTTTTTTTGCTGCTAATCTCAAATCTCTTTGAGATTTGGCCCTCTGTTTTAGTGTTCAAAGTCCTCTATTACAGGATCTTGCTCTAGTTAACTGTTAACTTGCATCTCCCTTTGGCCATGACCTTTCATGTGTTTGCACTCTCCTAAACTACACTAAACACTCATCAATACAGGGATCCTGTGAAAGCATAAGGTAAGCCTGTGACAGGAGCTGTAGCTCTTTGCGGAGTTTATTTCCACAGTGGAAAAAGAAACCAAATAAAAAAATGTTCTGCTCACTGTAAGTTTCCCACAGTAAGTTCCTGGCACCCAAAAGTAAAGCAAAGAAGCAAATATGAGAAATGACATTAAAAACAGGGTAAAATTTCTAGGGACCTTAAGAGCAGTAGATTTCCCTTAGGATTGCCCAAAGATGTGCTTGCCCACTGTCACAGGACAAGGAAGAGGCCATGCGGCTGCACAGACCCCCTTCTCCATACTCAAACATACGCATTATTTGACCTATCAAATAATCAGATTATTTCTTCTGCATATAGAAAGGGAATAAGAGAGATGGTGGTTGTCTTCTTAAGGAAAAAGCTCAGATACTCAATAAAGAAGGGCCTTATGGACTAAGTTGAGTAGATACTAATTTATTCTACTGTCCCTTTAAAGTCCAGCCTCACGACAATAGAAGGACAGAGTAACATATGTGATAATGATAAACACATACTTCACCACAACAGGACTTAAAGCTTACTTTTTTTGTTCCCTGGTATTTGGAAAGTTCTGTCAACATGTAGTTTACTAAAATCCTAAGAGGAAGGGCTGAGCTTTCATTGCTGATTATACTTAGCACAGCACTTGTATTTGAATTCTTCACCTACACGCGCATCCTGTTCCCTCAGAAAGATTTCCTCACATGCTGTTATTTATAATTTTTAATGCTTTATAACATTTTCTCTTCATTCTCTAAAATGTTTTTTCCTTTTCCTGAACGGCAGTTGTGTTTAATGCTTCATGCAGTCAGCGACACACCCTGCAGAACACAACTCGTAATCCAGTAAACACGCCCTGCAAAGCAATGCGCTCACTTCAGTCCCCAACCCACCCTGACACGAGGGCTACAAGCACATCCTGTGAATAAATGCACGGTGGGGAAATGTCAGGGTGCGTGCCCTGCCACAACACCCCAAACAAAAAGCTGCTATTCAGCTGGGAGAAAACACAACTCAGTAGCAGAAGGGGACCAAGCGAATACGCACTGCACCTCCCTGAAGAGTGACTGCACGGTCCCAGCTGATGAACGAAACCTAATTGACCTAAGCGAGGACTGTGTGTCCTCAGCTTTACCTTCAGCAAACAGAGCTGCTCAGGGCCCAGTCACAGCACTTACAACACAGTCCCAGCGCCAGAGCCGTAGAACAAGCCAGAGGCTAACATAAAACTCACCGTGTAGAACGGATCACAAACGAAACAAGGCAGGAGATCGGACGTGAGGGTACAAGATGTTACATTATCCAAACATATGCTGAGTGGGTAAGGATCAAGGTACACTTCTTTGGGAAAGGAAACTTTGAGATTACAACATAGTGATAATAAAAATTATCAAGGATTAATATAAACTGTATTAATGTGAAGTTAAAAGTAAAGAATAGCACATCATCTAGAAATTAGGAATATCTGGGAAACCTGGAAAAACCACAAATTTGTGGAGTAAATTTCTGGAAGATGATTCAAATAAAGCAAATAAAGGTTTTGGCTGATTTTTTTTTTTTTTAAAAAGGCGGTATCAGTTTTGTTGCTCTGAGGCATTAGTTAGGAATCCAGATAGAGTCATCCATGATCTGATTATCTAGAAGTGAACTGGAATGAGGAAAATACTCTTTTTTGCAAGAAGAATTACGAACACAGAATTAGGATTGAAGGGATTTGTTTGCTAATTTTAGAGCTAAAAATGATCTTGAATTTCGGTAGTCTTAGGTGAGTCAATTCATCCCTCTGCTTCAGTTTCTCATTGATAAAAGAGTTCTGAAAATACTTACTGATTTCAGAGTAGCAGTTTGGCTCAATTAATGTTCCTAATGCAATTTGAAGAGAAACAATCGATAGTTTTAGGGCTACTGTTGTCAGGAAAACGTTAGTTCATCGCTCACATGAAAAAGGGGGTTAACTTTTACATCAGTTGTCAGTATCAGTTTACTCATTCCAGCTCTAATGAAGTGACAACCACCTCGAATAAACCTGTGCTTTTAGTTCCCATTCTAATACACAACATGATCTAAGCAGCCGCACCCAGCTGGACTGTGGACAAATTCCTGTTCTTATCTCAGGCTCACTAGAAGCCTTATGTAATTAAACAGTATTGTGACGAGGATCTTATCTCAGGGCATTAACTTCTTCTTCCCTTGGCAAGGATGTAAGTGAACTGGACCCAGCTGGAAAGCTGTCCTGGCGCTGCTCTGAGCCCATTACTTTCTTCAGAGTTTGACCTTTCAGTTGCAAATAAAATCTTCACAACATGAGCGCTCACTGTCTTGTGTTCTTGAGCGTCAAGCCTGCCAAAAGAACGACTCTTCAAGGCCACCTCAAGATGTGCCTGCTCTACAAGTGAAGCGCTTTTGTAACCACTTCAGCACTCTTGGCTTCTGAGAGAGTTGGTGCCTTTGCACAAGACAGTTAATAATAGCTAACGATATCGGGGCTTTGCCAGGAGCCTAGACGAGCACTTCGTTGTGTAACTGGAACCTGATAGGGGTTGTTTTGTTTTGTTTTTTTCCACTGCAGATAGTGCCCGCTGGCTATGCCTGTGTAATTGGTTTGACCTCATGAGAGTTGAGAATTGTCTCATTAATTTTAGTGGGTTGTTCAGTTCTAGAGCACAATGCAAAGAGCAGCGGGATTTTGTGGCTGATCAGTTAGCAATCTGCTGAATATGCTTGCACAATGTAGTTGGACAATTTAGATGTCTGAGATCAAAAAAAAACCCCCCAATTAGGTGTTTTTATCTATTCCCTGGGGGCTTCTGAGGGATTGTGCCTTGTTATGTCATCCTGTTCAGTTTTAAATACTCCCAGCATGAATTACCTCTTCCTTTGAAAGACTATGGCATTGAGTAACAACTCAGACTCTTTGGGAGTTTTCCTCTGCTTCTTTCAATCTGAGTTTATTTTTTTTATTCAGGTACGGGCCTAGTTTCTGGGTGGAAGGAAAAAATGGAAAGATGTGGATCTCTTAAGTACAGATAGGACGACAGCAGGAGGAAGAGGAAGAAAGCTGCAGAATCAGTTAGAAGAGCAGTATGTTGCCCAGAGCACATTTAGATTACTGTCATTTCCCTCTTGCTCTTGCCCTGCTTTTAGATTTAAAAGGCAAGAGCAGCTGTATTTTGTTCCTGCACTGTAATCTGACGTGCACCGTGTGTGTGACAGCACTTCTTAATATAGCCGTGGCCACACTACCTGCAGCAGAAAGTCCCTGAGCCTGCTATAGCTGGCGGCATATTAGGGGAAGGACCCAGGGTGGTGTACGGAGCAGTGCGGGATCAGCCACGTGCATTGCGTTAAACCCGGCAGGGATGCGGACAAAAGCACCCAGGCAAAATGGCAAGACTGGAGAAATGTCTTGCCTAAAGAATGGGGAGCTGCTTCTTATTTTAACTCCTTGGCCTCCCATATAACTGCAAAAAGACATTTAAGAGCAAGTGGAAGAGGCGCGCTGGCACCAAAGTAGTTCATCCTCCACCGGGGAGGGAGGGGTGCATGGGGGAGCTTGTCTCAGCGCTGCAGAGGTCATCTTCCTTCCTTCACCTGTACTTCGAAGCGCGAGACCTTTGCCAGTCTGTCAGCGTGGCTTGACTCAATCTCCAGAGGAAAGGCTACACTGCATTCACAAACAACAGCTGTTACTCTTGCGATGCTGGGAATGCAAGAAATGCCCATCACCACCGACCC
>NW_010432226.1:0-448 GCF_000710305.1 Buceros rhinoceros silvestris | reverse complement strand
ATCCCCACCCCCACCGCCCGGTGAGACCAGCCACACTCCACCTGCAGCCCAGGCCGTCCCACCAGATGGGCTGGCGCAGCTCAGGGCTGCGGGCGGCTTCACATCATTGCAGAGGAGCCAGTGTAGCGAGCGGGCTCAAAAGAGCCTGAATAATGGGGGCAGCGACTGTGGCCAGCCAGCCGAACAGGGCTGAGCCTGCTCCACCGGGCGGGACCATCTCTGGGCAGCCCCGGAGGCCAAGACCTCTGTGGCTGAGGGGGGAGCTGCCAGGGGCTGGACAGGTGCTGGGAGGGCGCTTGGGGTGCTTAAGGGGCCGCAGGGGGCTATGAAGACCGTCACGGGGTGCTGGCAGGGCTCTCAGACCTACGCGGCACTGCAGGTACCGAGGGGGTCCTTCGGAGCCGTGAGGACCCCCCAGCCCTGGGCCCATGGGGTGCCGTGGAGAGCT
>NW_010432225.1:32228-39993 GCF_000710305.1 Buceros rhinoceros silvestris | reverse complement strand
GTGGTGGAAATAGACAATTTTCTGATACAGCAGAGAAGTTACACTGTTAAATGAAAGAGCGCTCGCCATTTCAATGAACAGAAATCAGGTTAAAAATTTGTGTAGGAAGTTGGATTAACTCCATCAATATAGGAATCAATTCAAGGTAAGGTATGGAATTACAGCAAAAAACTAGTGCCTCTCGGTTCATAAATCATTAGTTGGTGACTGTTATGCTTAGGGGGACTGCAGTGACTCCAAGGCCCTGGGCACTTCACAGGCAGTAAATGGAGACACTACTCCTTTGGTTCTGCGTGTTAGACTTTGAGTAGGAAAGGTATAAGGAAGAGATAGAAATAGCAAGATAACAGTGTTATCCAGTGGGAGCACAGGGCTATTTCAGCAGTTTAATAAAAGCTATGCATGGAGGGGGTTTTTAAATTTGAAAGCTCGTCTCCCTGGCTGTTGAGGAAGACAGGATCAGCCACCTGGCCAGGTCACACCATGGCTTCTTGGGGCCACTACCTGGGCTTCTGCTTTGCAAAAGTGCAGCAAAGGCAAGAGGACAACTGGGTGGTGCTGTCCTGTCCCAGTAAGTTCCGGGGATTTGGAAGTTTTCCCCGATTCACACACCATGAATAGCAGGCTGCCAAAAGACTTGCTCCAGGTTACAGAAGATGACTGTGGTGGAGGAGGCTTCTTGATCCTAAACGAGTGACCAGACAAGCAGAATTATGTGGTACTGAGAGAGCACTCCATGCACAGTGGGCAGCACATGAACTGGGTGAGGGAGGGGATCACTGAGGCTGGTGTCTGAGCATACAAAGGGCCATTAGTCATTATTTACTAACTCAATGCCCAACCTGTACCTGCTGTCGCAACAGCGTGTGCTTTAATTGTATTAGAAAAATTGCACTTCTGCTTCCAAAATCAATTTCATGGAGATGTTGCCTCCATAATATACAGGGCCAGAGTCTCAATCAGTCAACCAGCGAGTTGTGTTGACTTTGGAGAAGATGTAATGCTTCATGTCTGGGGGGAACTGGTCCTCCCTCACAGTGTTGAGATCAGAGAAACTGTTGGGCTATGATGACTGAGCAACATCTTGAGAATGATTTATAGGCTTCCTTTGCAGGGGGGTGGGTGAAACACTGTCTATAAGCAGAGAGGCAGCACCCATCATAGGGAGTAATTAAATCCTGTGTGACCTTTATTTTGAAGATTTAAGTGGAATAAAAACGGTGCTTAGGAGTTAATTTTATAAGTAGACTTTGCTCTCTTGAGAACATGGACTCGAGTCAGAAATTTGGGAAAATAGAATTGCACCACCTAATACAAAAGTAAGGGACACCCACTGGATATACAAAGCAGAGGAGAAAAAAGATGTCCATCGTTACCCTTCTCCCATGAACAAACGGCTGCATTTTACTGAGGACACTCCAGGAACAGGAAGCTCTCCTCAAGGTTGATAGAAATTTTCTTCAGGGTGTGTCTGCCAGCATACAAAGGGGGATTAGCTGCCCCCCACCCCCTCAGCTGCAACCCCAGCTGGAATATCACATCCCGGTAGTTCTCCCAGGACAGCAGTGAGCCAGCATATGCAGCAACTGTTTGAAGGGGGGATTAAAGCATGCCGTAAAAGCTTGTGGCCAGAAGCAGGAGAGGAATGTTTTCATGAGACATCCATAGGTTATGAAGCCCTGGGTGTGCAGACAGCTATTAAATAAAAGGCAGAGAGCAAAGCACTCACAAAACACAGGAAACCACATGTTTATTTCTCCTCAAGAAGGGAGCAGTAAGACAGAGCCCAGGCGAAGTTCTCCACTTGTTTTAAGCATGTCCCTCCACTTGTGTCAAGCATTCAGGCTGAGTATGCAGATCCCCCCTTCATGCATGGCAGATAGTGGACTGGCCAACGGTGGCTGACAGTTATGAAGGGATGGCTGTGTGACCAGCTGTAGGATGCTCGTGGTCCACAACAGGAGCAGGAGGTGGTGTTGGCTGTGTGGCCACATCCAGGAAACCAGGAGAGCTTTAGCTATTACCTGAACCTAGCTTGAAGGATACAGACCTGTTCTAAATTGCCAGGGTCAGCACATCAGCTCGGCAACCTGAAAAAGAAAAGTTACAGCAGCTATACCTGTATAAAGGATGTACTCCTAATTTTATGGACATTTACAGGATGGTTTTTGTAGCAATCTGCTAAGACCAACACCTATCCGTGCTTGAAATGGAGGGACAGGGAATTAGAGTTTTGCTTTGAATATCACTATTCCTTGTGGCATAGCTGCGACGACAGCTGAGCAACACAGCTTTGACTTACTCTACTCCAAACTATTCCCTTTCTTGTTTTATGAGGGTTTAAATGGCAGTTATCACTTGATGTAAAGTATGGCTGACAAACTAGTGGTTTTGCACTGTACAGCACAAGGTAGGGGAGCACATGACTAAACAGATGACAAAGTATTGCTTAAAAAGGCTGAGTACTAAAAAGCTCTCCAGCTGTGACAGTACATACTCATTTGAGGTTTTTCCAGCTGTTAAATATTTTTCAATTCATTTTTTTTATTGGTTTGTCCTGGGTCTTGTTCTTTTTTTTTAATCCTCTTTCCTGCAAATTCATTTTACTAAAAATACCAACCAATGGTCTCTTTGTGCAGTGAAATCAGGTTGGTGAAAACTGGTTTTGTGCAAGCAGCATGATAAAAGGTGCATTCAGAAACACATCCAACGAGTAAGCTCTCTGCAGGGTGTAAGTCTTCTGAAAAGGGAAGCCGAGTCCTGCAAGCTCTTCCATTGCGGGCTTGTGCTGCTATTGAAGACAACCATGAATAAGATTTTGCAGGATCAGGCCCTAGAGTTCAGCAAAATTTACTTCTTGGCTGGTCTCCACAGCATTTAACAGCCAAAATAAAAGAAGGAATTAATTTCTGTTTTAAATCCTTGGCAAGAAACTTCGTCTCATTGCTTATCTTTTCATGGGAATCAAAGGATCCTGCCTTGATGCAGCTACTCGCAGAGTAAAGGCTCAAGGGAGAGCAAGGTATTTGCTTTCTCAGATGAAAATCAGATTCTGACTGATGGTATTTTCAATTATGTTTAACAAAGCCTCATTGCTAAAGAAAAGGCAATATCATGGCTTCTCCATTTTTTCATGCTTGCCCTAAGTATGGTTCATTTTTTCAGCCAAAGAGTTAACCATTTCTACAGTGTTCTCGCAGCACCCTGCACTTCCTAGTGGCTTCTATCAAACTCTATTTTATTGAGAAGGATTGCACTTTTGGAAAATATAGCCCACCAATTTGGTGGTAAACAAGCCTTGGCTTTAAGACAAAGCTTGTTTTAATCTCCATGATCAGGCTACATATCTGACCACGTTTTTTAACAAACCTCTGATGAAGAAATCCTATTCATGATTATTATCTATATGAGAATAAAAATGTCTAATTACCTTATATTAAATCTGTATTTATCAATTGTGGCTTTCTCTGGGAAATTGTAATTTGCAGAAATGCTCCACATTCCAGGCTGTAACAGTTGGAGGTGGATGTCCTTAAGGATGGGAAAAAAAGTTCTTTTTTAAATGGCACATTTACTAATTATAAAATGCTCTTATCTCTCTGCAGCCAAAGCCAAAATGAACATGTGCCTTGCACTAAGAAATCCCAGGATTGTCACAACTTGTGCCAGCTGTTGAGGTTATGACACCTGTGCCAGCATCGCCAGCTCTGCCCACTGTCATCTGTTCCAACTGTTCCATCTGCACTGTTTGTACCAATTCTCCCATTTCTGCATCTGTACCTTCTGCAGAAACGGGTCCAACAATGCCAGCTGTGTCATCGGTGCCAAATATGCCAGATGTTCTATTTGTCCACCCTGGGCCAAATCAATGTAGTTTTGTGCTCATTAGTTTTAGCTGGTAGATTCTATTTCACAATTTTTTGAGATGCACTTAGATCGAATCAATTCTAAATCACCATTACAACTGCTTTACATCTATCTCACCATAAACAGAACTTTGTCATCCCATGTTTGGTCAAAATTATTTTGATCTTATTAAATCGCATGTGATGATACAAGCTCTGTCTTAATGA
Source organism: Buceros rhinoceros silvestris (assembly GCF_000710305.1). NCBI lineage: Eukaryota > Metazoa > Chordata > Aves > Bucerotiformes > Bucerotidae > Buceros > Buceros rhinoceros. The sequence continues at coordinate 35,920 of NW_010432225.1, read as the reverse complement.
TAAGATTTTTTTTTTCCTGTAGAGAATGTAGCTGCAGAGAAATGAACAGAAAAATATAAGGCTCATGGTATCCAGGCTGTAAATAAACCCCATGGTTACAGTAAAAATATCCCACACATTGATATACTGACTGAGAAAACCCTGGTGCCAACCCCTTATTCCACCACTGCAGACCGGAGAAGCCCATCCAATGACAGTTTCGTTGCAATGAGTACATTAGGCTGCAAGGGACAGAGGAAAATGAAGCTCTGGGTGTGTACTGACCATGGGCACGTTTACCATGGGACTGTGCTAAAGGTCTGTTCTCCACACAACCGTCCTGCCCGGGAGAGAGGGAGCTGTGTTGCTGCCACTGGCCTTCCACAACCATCCTGTGGCTGCACCCAGTCTTGATAGCTTTTCTATTGGCAAGTTGAACCTGTATTGATTTGGGTGACATGTGGTCTGCCTTTTCTGTGCTTCACTAATGACATAATATCGGAAAGCCAAATCAGTGAGTCACTATTTATTTGGATTCATCACTTGCTCACAGGACTGTCCAAGTTCATGTCCTTGGCCACATCCCAAAAGTTCACACCATGTTCACTGAAGGTGATGGGACTTCAGGGTGTGTCGTATCCTCTGGGATTTGGCACTCTGGGTCAGTAAGTAAAGGCAAAATTTGGCACTGTCACATATCTCAAAATAAAATTATTTTCTGCGTTAAGAAAACAAGCCCAGGTTTTGCATTCCTGTCTAATACCGCTCAAAATAGCTTTCAGGATAAAACCTAAGTAGGACGTAGATGGCATACTGCGCTGGTCCAAGGTCTGCAGGTGACCACAACCGCATGAGCACTCATTCAGCCCAAGTTGCAAGCTCAGACCTGAACCTGTGGGTCCCAGCTCTGACTCAGTGGTTCCAAGATAAGCTCTTGGCACCACAGTCCAATTCGCAAGTTGCTGAGTGTGAGGAACCAGGTGCTGTCGGCACCTACAGCCCTGCATGGGCGCGAGCACACTTGACAGCTTGTGAGCCATACATAGCACCCCAGAGTCCTGGACCCACAGTGCTGGAAGTGTTGCCCATGGTCCCATCCTTGCCCCCTCACCATGGCAGAATTACTCATCCCCACTGCAGACAGCAGTGTGATACTGGAGAGATACAGCTTTGCCATGAGGGGAGCTAGAAAAGGGGTTTGCATGAACTCAGCCTGCCACTCCAAGACGCTGCAATGAGTGGAGCTGACAGCTCCTCATCAAAGGAAGGTACAGATCAGTTAATTCAGGAAAGGGGACTGAGGCAATGGGGAAAGAGGCGTTTAACAGAAAGGAAGGCAGTAGGAATGGAAGAAAGCAGGAGGTCCAGTAGTGCCCTTGAGATGTGCGTGCTGGGGATGTCTCCCACCAGCAGTGGGGACCCATGAGGGAGAGGATCCCAGTGACACTGCAGACCACTTTAGTCCCATCCTGCAGCTGTCATAATGATTTTAGTCTTAAAAGCTCCTTGAGCTCGAGGAGGTTTCTGTGCACAAGGCCTCCAATGTACAGTCCTGCCTGATCCTTTCTTCCATGGGATTAAATAATAGGGAGACAACAGAGAGAGAAAATAAGAAAGAAATGTGTTCTGCGTCTGGTTTGGATAACTGAATTGGCAGCCAATGAGGGGGACAGATTTCTAATTATGAAATAGTTCCTGCAGCTTCTCGGGCGAAACTCTGGCTGAAATATGTGATTCATTACTTTAGAAATTCCTTGGATTTCCAAATTGCGCAACTGGAGGACACCCCATCCCCTGGTCTGTGGGCTCTGCCATTGTGGTTGGCGGCCACCTGCCAGGCGTTGTCTTTACTCATACAGCAAATGCCTTGAGATGGGAAGTATTTATTTCTATGGTGATTACAACAGTGGTCCCTGGTCTTCACTCCAGCTGCCTCAAAACACTGTCTGATAGTAATAACAAAATCATCCTTTCTGTGCTCCACAGTCAACTGTGCAGGCTATCCCATCACCGCACTGCTGTGAAGCAACGCATGAGCTTCAGCACAGCCCTGCCTCCTTTGCAGAGCTTATGGAGGAGTCCTTGGAAAGCATTTCTGAGGCTGTCTTCCTCAGCAGCTGAGCTGAAAAGATTTTGTCCCAGACATATAAAGGAACTTCTTTTCGCCAAGTCAGGTTGGCTAGGGCCTTTGGGCTATGTTTTGCCTCTTTCTGTCACACTCTCTACTTCCTACCGTCATTTAAGAGATTTGCGTGTAGCCCAGAAGGTGGAACAGCTTTTCTCTCCTGCTCTGTTGGCTTTCTGCTGGCTTTTCAGTGTTCACTGCAGGTCCTGGGTTTGCTGCAGAGCACTGGACTGTGTTAGGTGACCACTGCTGTGTAGTGGCAGGAGTTGGTTATCTCCTTGTTGGTTCCTACATTTGGCCTGAGCAGCAAGGGCAGTCCCTGCCAGCAGCACCACTCCACCTGGTACCTTGGGCATCTTCACCAGCCTCTGTGACCTGTTTCCTAAGAGAAGGCCAGTGAAGAAGGACTTGTCACCTCCATCACTTCATACTGCCCTTGGCGATGGGTCACATATGGGATTCTTTCCATATTTCACTTAAAATAAGGAGAAGCTGTGGAGGCCAGGGAGATGGAGAACGATCCTTTCCTTTGAGAGAAGGTATTGTGGCAGAGACCTGAGGATATTATCAATTTTTAGCTGTGTACTGAAGAGATTTATTACCTTTTCCCCTAAAGGCCGTTGCATCCTCCTCTTTCAAGTCTTACTGAATTACATGGATCTCCCCCTTCCTGTCCCAAGCAGCACAGCTGACCCTTTAATCAATCTGCCACCTAGCTAGCAAATGCAGGTCGCTTTTACTTATTAAAAAATCAGAAAATACAGGACTGGGAATACAGACCAGCTCCCAGTTTGGCTTGTATGCTTAAAAAGGAAAGAGAACGCGGCTGAGAGTTCTATGTGTTAAAACCTGGCATTGTGGAGCACTAGCTATTTGAAAATACTCTCTTTCCGCCTTGCCACTGCTACAATAAAGCTAGGATGAACGTGCATGCATTCACACACCCCCAGATGATTGTCTCTTTACTACCATGTTTGTAGGCAGCACAGGCCAGTTCCCACTGAAGCCCAACTCTTGAGCTCACTGGGCATAAATCACATTCAGGAGATTCGGGGTTTTTTGGGTTTTGTTTTTTTGTTTTTTTGTTTTTAAGAAATAAACAGAAGAATTAAAAATATTCTGCTTTCCTTCTTTCAACAGAGGGACTATCTATGACTTAGAGGGAGGGTTTGCACACTGGGCAAAAGCAATGCGCTCTATCCCAATTAGCTTCTCTGGCTGGCCTGATCTTGAGACTGGCCAAAGGTCAAGAATGGTCCTCATCACACATCCCCCCTTGGCAGCTCTCCCTGTAGAGAGGGATGCTTCATCAAGAGACTCTCCTGTTCTGGTTGCCCCCACAGGGGAAATTCTCAGTGAGCGGAACTCAACAGAGCGATGGAAAAGGGACATAACGGGAACTGAGACTGCGTTGAATAGTTTTATAGGGCTCCTGTTCTTTCTCAGCTTTTTTGCACCTTTCTGATTTCATCTGGGTGACAGAAACAAAGATAGAAGCATCTTCTTTAAAATCCTCCAGAAGAATTCCTCAGAAAAGGAATTTCCACAGCAAACTGCACGTGAACAGTCCAGTGAGTGTGACTGGAAA
>NW_010432225.1:22292-32103 GCF_000710305.1 Buceros rhinoceros silvestris | reverse complement strand
GCAGGAATCATCCAGGCTTTTGAAAAGATGCCTTTTGGTATTTTTAGTTTTTATTGCATTAATTTAACAAATGTCATTACTCGCAGCTTCAAAAATGACAGTGAGTTTGCATGAGCTCTTCTGACACTTTTTTCATTATCCTGGTGGGCAACAGAAATAGGCAGGGTAGAGAGGAGGAAAGCAGCTGAAGAGTGCCAAAACTCGTCGAATATCTGTGCAGCAAAAACATTTAGGTGGTAGTGAAAAATTTGCAGCATTGAGCAGTGGTATTGGTTTCACTTTAGAAAATTTTTTAAAAATATACGAATAGCTTGTTTGTTGGGTTTTCAAAAAGAATCAGGTTTCACACTGGGCTGCTATGAAAGGTGGAAATTTTCTTGAAAAATTGTCATTTTATACAACTCTAATTAGCAAACTGTTCATATAAACCCGCAAGCTGTGCAGCAGATTTCACTTCCAACATCTCAACAGACAAGACAGAATTTCACCTACTTATTTACTGATCATGTTGTAGCATCCTTTTTCTCCTTGCTGATGACTGTTCAGTGGCGTATGTAAAATGTGCTGGTTATTTCACAGCATTTCCATCGGACAAGTGTCCATGAGTTAACACAAATCACCATCAGGGGCACACTTCTGTTGGCAGGAATCAAGGAGCAGAAGATTGAATTATCTTTTCAACCTCAGAGATGGTACAACCGAAAACAACTGAAAAATGTGGATGGGGCTGTTTGGGGTCTCACGCGCTACCCTTTCCCTCTTGGTATACCTTTCAGCAGCATGAATATTTATGACTGTACTTTGTCCTGTTACAGACAAAATAAGAGAAGCCCAAGGGTATTCAGTCAATGGAAATAAAAGCAATGTTTACAAGCATGAGTAAATCTCACTTACAGTACTTGGCATCTTATGTCAAATACAGCTAAAGCACAACGTTGCAAGAGATAGAAGTGATTTCAGGACAGAACTGTTGTTAGAAGGTCGCCGGAGAGAAGCGGAGTCCTGAGCGATGAGTCCTCCCTCCTTCAGGCCATGGGTCAGGCAGGGTTGCCTGTGTTCTGTCTGTAGCCACTTGGGGATCACTAATCTTAACTGAATCCCCTGCTTCTTTGAGATGGTAAACTGACAAATACCGGTTGGGATTCTCACTCCTCCTACAGCCAACGTAGTTTCCGTTAGTTTCTTTAATGTTTCAAAATGCACATTTATGCCTGAAGTTCTTCGCGCTGGTGAAAATCTTTCAAAACTACACTTTCTGGACGCCATGTGGCAGAGGTTGGTGAGGAAATATAACACCTGATTAAAATCAAGTGAAGTTATTTCATCCTCACTTTACTGGTAGCCCATCTGTTATGAAGAAAAAAAAAAGACAATGCAAGAAGGCTCATACTCTGCGAGGGTTTGCTCAGTATTTTTAATGAAAGTTTGCCCTCCTTCTCTAGGTGTCTTATGTGAAGTCATGGAGAACAGAAAACTCCCTCTAACTCCGTTCATTTAAATCCACTGCTTTTGCCATTTAGAGATATTGTTGTTGCATTAATGTTACTTAAACCAGATGCATTTCATTAAAACTGTTACTAATAATATTTATTTTGCCATTCATTTGTGTGTGAATAAAATGAAATTTCCTCCAGTAGAAATAAGCCGAGTGAAAGTCTCCGCTATGCTCTTCACAGGTCTTTGTAAACTGAAAACATTCTCAGATAATGGTGTTTTAGATTTCAAGAACTAGTAAGTATATAACAAAATGCTTTTTTGTCCATTTTGCCTACAGTCATTGTGACTTCCAGAGGAAACAACATGGAACAATAAAATTAAACTTATATATGTCCTAATTTATGTCTTTCATGTTGAATTATCTGTGCATGTATATATACATTGACTTACAGATAGCGACCACCTCAGAGTATGTTTTCGCAGGTGCTCTATTCTCTGATTTTAGATTTTGTTATTTGCGATTTGGAAAAGCTTTAAATACTGTTTTAAAGCTTTTCATTTGGATGGTTATAACTTGTCTTAAATGGGGAACTCAGACAAATCCATTTTTGTTTATCTTTCTCAGCACTCAATAAATGCTAATCCAATAGCTCATCTGTGTTTTATATGTACTTTTCAGCGCTTGAATTTTCTAAGATGTGCAAGATACAGTCCCTCCCAAGACCCACTTGTTCATTTTGGACATCCTATTAATTTTTAAATCCCCAGCTTCTTTTAAATATCAGCACAACTCAGTTTATGGGCACGAGTTTTCTGTTTAAATTTGTATACATTTATTTTTCTATAATTCTCATTTCTTGAAGCTGCTATAAACTGAAATGGAAAAACAGTAAGTAAGTGTAAAGCCGGCAGATCTCTTTGAAAGGTAATAACTGCAGTTTTTTATTATTTAGAGGTCTGTGGAGCATGATCACATGTGCATTGAGCTTACAGTCAGTATCTTCTGGCATGGCTTTGAGTCTGTAGGTTTATGAATTGGTGAGAAAGATATTACTGCCTTTGCCAGATTATTAATCTGCCTTGCCTGATTCTTACTCTTCTTTGCAAAGGACTACAGTTGTTTTGTGTGAAAATAAGACTTGCATCCTCACTGTTTGTCTTTTCTTATCATCTCAGCTAGTCATGTAAAAACAGAAGTACAGATTCACTTCAGGGTGACATAAAAAGAAAAAGTGGTTTGGAGAACGCTCTTCTCAAAGGTAAGGTATATCACAGGCTAGAAGTTTTCACCCTGTTGCTTTTTACTTACACTTGGTTCAATATAGTGCCTGTCAGTGCTAAGTGGGTCGTTAGAAGCTCCTGTGCAACTTGAATTACGTTGATGGCTGTGTTTTGCCATTCACAGCCTGTTGTCTGATAAAATGTGTGGCTCTGGTAGGTGCCCCAGTGTTTGGCCAAGACCCTTCCTCTTGCCATTGCTCGAGGTCAGCTGCCTGAGTAGAAAGTCAAAGTGTCTTCACTTTGGAAGGAAATATCTCTGCAGTGAGAGTACTGCTGGGTTGATACTGCTCATCTATCTGCTCTTTCTCAAGTTATTCAGGGCCAAATGCCTACGCCTGTACTCCTGCTAAGCAATGATTTACTGGTTTGATGGGACTTAAGTGGACGGAGAGTGCAGCACCTAGTGTGAGTTGCAGAATACAGTCAACAGAGAAGAAAGAAACTATTTGCGCAGTGAATTTGCTGTCCTATTTTGAGACTCTTAATATTTCTAGACTTGTGCTGTCACTGGTGCCGTGACATTATTTAGACATGCACTGCAGTCCAACCATGAGAGAAGGTGGTAGAAGAACAAATGTGTTGGTGAGAGGAGAGGCCTGTCAACATTTAAAGCACAAGTTTGCAACCACATCTAAGTTGTTTCCTCTAACGCATTTTAACTGTAGGCATGAGCATCTCTAAGGGTGCAAATCTGAAATGAGTTTAAGTTCTTCACTTATTTGTGAGTAAGATAAGGTACATGGCAACACACGTTCACTGCTAGTATTGATTGGGTCTTCTCCGTCTAGGCAGAGGATCAAAGGTGTGATTGATTGCCTAATAAGGGTACAACCAGAGACAGTTATTGAATTTCTTAAGCCATTCAAATACACGCTTTCTTACAGATCTAGAGAAGAGACTTTATTTCCTGAATTAACTGTTGGCTTCGTGATAACAAAGCTTGTGAAAGATCAAGAAAAATTCTGACACCAAACCTATTCATCACCAAAGAAATTTCTGAAGGCTGAAACACTGAAGCTGTCCACACGCGGAAGACCAGCACAGGTCAAATGGAGTTTAAAGTCCTTGATCACTTTATCAGTGGGGTTGTCATGGTACATAGAGCTCATGCTGCTCATGTTATACTGGGATGACTTTTTTCCTAAATGAAAGAAAGATTGGGTCAGAATTGTGTATTTATGACTATATTCAATATGCCAGTTCTTTAAAAATGCATGGAATTTCTTCTATTTTTATCGTGTGTATTTAAAATGTTATATTTTATTCTTCAGTTTTCCACTATTTTGAAAAAGGATTTTAATGTGCAAGCACTAGCTTTAGTAAAACTTGTAACATGAACAGCAATTAAAGGAAAGTATTTTGAGTGACCATGTTTGAAAGCCAAGCTTTGTCACCTGGGTTTTACAAATAGGAGTTTGTTGCTTGACATATACTCTGCTGCTTTCTATGAAATAACAATGACATTGTCAGACACCTATAATCAGGGTCCTCTTGCAAGCTGAACATAAATGATTCTGTTCTCTAACAGAGGAAATATCCTGTAGGTCATGTTGAATGCTTCTTGTTCCCCCAGTAGGGACCACTGGATGGTACTCAGTATTGTTCAAAAAGTTGAGGTAAGGAATGGTATCTAATCAAATTGTCTTTAAGAAAAGAAGAGTGGACTGGGATGACAGGAAAGAAGGTAACAAAGTGACAAAGGAAGTCAGGTTTGGAGAAATGCTGGCAGAAGGCTTGGGTCTTTAGAGGCTCTGAGTTTGACCGCGGAAGCTCGCAGCTTCTCATCTGCCAAGCGAGTAAAGAGAACACTGGAGAGTCAAAGAGGGGACATAAAAAATTAGGCTCCACAAGACTGACTTTATCAATGAACTGGAGAGAGATACTCATTTCTCCACAGAGAAATTGCAAGGGTCATACATTAGAAGACACGATCACAGGTACTTATATCACAGTATTTATAACCAGATTGCTGGTTTATCATTTGACTTTCCTGTGCTGAAATACTGCTCCCACACTCCTCGTTGCAGTGGAGATGGTATGTATTTTCTGCCTTTGGTTCTGCTGGGCTTTCTGGTGCAAGGGATGTGTTGGCCGCAGCAGGAGATGTTACTGTAGTGCAGGTGCAGAAGAAGGGGTAATGATGCAAACCCTTCTTTTTGTAGCTCCAAGTTCAGAAACAGTTTGCTAGAAATTTAGCAGATGCCAAACGAATATAATCTGTCTTTGAATAGCTCTGCTAGAGGAAAAACGCGATTACGATTGCATCCTTGGAAAAAACAGGGGTTTGGAAAGTGTAGCAATTTCTTAATCTTGGTATTGATCATTTTCCTTACTATCAGTGCTGTATGGCCTTGAAGAAACTGTCCAGGCAGGCAGACTAGACTCTGCTCTGTCCGGTTCCTTTGCCGCTCCCTGGAAGCAAGCTGGACCACCTGCAAAAGTGAAATGTCCAGCACCTAACAGACTGCACTGGTCTTATGCTGGGGAAAACCTTACAAATCTTGCTCTGTGGTGGTTTCCTATGTGCAAGGGGTTAGTAGGCTTCGCCAGCTATCCTGGAAGGTGGACGAGATCTGCTGGAATCTGAAGTGGGTTGGCAGGCTTTCAGTCCAGTCCACAGCAGTGCCACCCTAAGTGCTGGTCCTTAGAGTGCTTTTACCTGTGACAGGGTCCTTAGTCGTACTGCTTCAGGCACAGTGTAGACATAGGCAGCGTTGTAGATGCTGTGTAAATAATAAGTCCTACACCCTGCAAATCCATGACTTAGGTTAGCATCTCAGTGGCCTGTGCAGCCTCCGAGTGCTGGATGGCATTGTGTTTGCCAGCAGGGCTTTCCTCAGAGTACAAGGTGTCCAGGTGCTTTGGGGGCAACCAGCTTTCCAGGCATCAGATTGCTGTCTGCACAGGCCCCGCTTTAAACATATAGGAAGGGTGTAAAAAATCAGGCACTTCCAAGAATGCTGTGTATCTTTGAACCCCAGAGCTGAATGTTTTAAGGTGGGAGCCCTAAACAAACCCGCAGCAGATGCTGGCTTGAATTGCCTTGTCTCAGGTCCCTCTCTAACTAACCGCTTGTGGTCAAAGCAGTGTTGCAGAGGACCATGATCAGAACCCATGGTTAGAGCCCTGCAGAGAGAACAGTGAGATTAACAATGTGATATTTAGCACGGTGTTTGATTCACACTGTAAGGGGCACAAACTAAAGTTTCACAGGCAATAGCACAGTTCCTCCTTCCTAACTGTGACCATTCAACTCTGTAGCTATAACATACCTCTAACATCTTAAAATGCCACGGTCAATTTCAGTGGAGTTGCACTAACTTGTGTCTGCTGAAGGTTTACCCTATTATAATTCTGTTGGACCGACACAATGTTTAATTACAGGGGCTTGATTATCAAGGTCTGCAAAACTTAGTTTCTTTCTTTTTTTTTTTTTCCCCCTAGGAACTTAAGTAAAAATCCTAAAGGGAAAACAAATATCCAGGATGAATCACTGGCAGTTTTATGTGAGTAAAAAATGCTGTAAATAGAACTCAGGGTGGCAGCAAGTTACAGTACTGAGGCATCTATTATCTATAAGGTCAAAGAATAATTTATCAAAGAAATAAGAACATCATGACTTAGTATGCCAGTGACTGAAGTAAGCACCATCCACCATAAGAGAAATATCTGTTGCTGTACTTCTGTGTATTTAAAAGTGTCTCTTTAACTTCAGAGATCTATCTCCTCTCCCTTAAGCAAGAAAAATATGTGAGTGTTTATTGCTTTGGACTGAGTGTTACAGGCAGAAAAATCACAGAGTAGAGCCCTCAGCATATCGGTATGCTGAAGACACCGCCTCAAGTGACAGATCAGTCTTAAAGGGCTGAAATGAAGAAAGATTTGGTGAACTGTCAGAAGATGGTTGAGCCAGGAGGCGGATCGTCTGAGCCTTTGCTCATAAGGGCCACTCCGCGCTGCTGCTTAGCGAGAGGCTTAGCGGGCAGCAGGTGTGGGACGCCTGTGGTTGCTATAGTCGATGTCGCTTGGCAGGGGTTGTGATGGTGCACAATCATATTTTGAGCTTCTTCAAAGGAATGAAAGGAATGAACAGAGGTTACTGTAGTGCATTATCAAGAGAATAACCCCCGTTCTCCACTTAGAGTAATAATCCTCTCTTTGTTAGGACCAGTAATCTGCAGCCAGCATGTACAACGTAATTTGTAATTTTCTTTCACTTCTGCACAACCTGCAGCAGAAAAGCACAGACGATACCCAAAATAACTTGGCAAGCCATTTGCTTATGTGTATAACAAGCAGAAATGAGGAGGGTTGCACTAAAAAGAACATTGTAAAGCCTGAACTTTGCTCGGTGGTCTTCTGGCAGTCTCGTGGCATCACGTAAGTTTCCACTCGTTAACAGATCCCTCATTTTCTTTCTTCTTAAAACTTCATTTTATCATATTAAAATGTTTTCCATGAACCGTCCTAAGAAGCCAGAGTAAGCACGTTGCTTTTTCTTGGGCTAAATGTAAACTATTACAGTTTGCTGAGGCCCTCTTGATGTTGAAGAACAGATTGAACAGAGTAACGCTTATTGTCTTGAGCTACTTGTGCAGAAGTGTTTTTAGAGCTTGTCAAAATTATAAACGATTATGCACAAATTTGAAAGGTTGCACCACAAATTAAAGGAGCCGCAATTTCTTTTGTCTTTTGATAAAAAGATGGGGAAAAAAAGACAACAATGGTTTTATGAATGGGTTAACAAATTACTTGGAATAAACAAGAAATTAATTATTTTTACAACCTTGAGAAAAATATTTTACAATCTCCTGATAACTCCTTGGTCTCATAAAAATTATTTAGGAGTTATGTTTTCTTGAAAAGACAATATTCTGGATTTTTCACCTTAACACAACCTGATGATCTGTACTGCTGCCTTTATTCCTTTTACATTTTTGCTAAAGCAAAAACATTTATAAGTATGCTTTATATTATACCTTATATTCCTAAATTCAGTATATTATTATAAGTTGTTGGGTACAAAAAGACAGGAGAAACACAGTTGATACCTGAAGTTAGAACTACCCCAAATACCACTAACAGCTGAAGACCAGAAGTATTAGCCTTCTTACTAATATGATGAGCAATGGCCATCTGACTTCACAAAGGATCTCTGGCCAAAAGTTATTACTTCAGTCCCAGTAAACTCTTGAACTTCTCCACCTAGTAATAAGGTGAAGGAGACACGGAGCAAAGGCCCAGACCCCCAGTTTAGGTGTTTAACTCTTGTAGAGGCTCCCTCTTCCATAAAAATCTGTACTCCAAAATACTTGAAGCAGTATATATTTTCTGTTAAGGAAGATACTGAATTAAAAAAAAAAAAGTCAGTGGAACAATTTTCTGTAAATACCTCAGAGAATCTGATTCAAATTCTTCTCTCACCTAAACTCATTGAAATCTCAGTCTATTAATAGTTCGATTAGGTTTCCCCCAACATAATAGAAAAAGGAAAATAAAAAAAAACAAACCCCAACCAAACCAAAAAATCCAGACAAGTTGCTTTTCTGAATTTTAAATTGATAATGTAAGTTGCATCAGAGTTAATTCGCTACTTGAACGTCTGCTCACAATGTTATGTCAATGCCTGCTGTCAAGCAGTTCTTGACCGATATAACGGGGAAAAACCCTCACAACCCCACGACTGAAAATGTATCTGTCAGTACAAGCTATACAACTAGTCTTCTATTGTAGGGCATGCAAAAGCCATCTCCTCAGTGTATTAGCCTAGAATGAAATGTATACATAGTCTGTGCAGAACTACAGAACTTGACCATAAAATCAGATTATCACTGTGCATCAAGATCAATATCAGCAAAAAATTGCAGCCAGATTAAGGCAAACATCCATGGCTGGAAATACATGTGTGGATATTTGCATCCACACAATCCAAAAGAAACCAAAAAGCCCCATCCAGGAAAATGGATCCTTCCACGTGGATCCATTTCCTTGAGAAAAGCCGTAAATAGTTAGGATTAGGTGGCATATAATCCAGTCAGGGCCAAAAGAGTCATTGCATTTCCAAAGGGAAGAGGCTGGACACTGCTATCATTGAGAGAAAAAGATAACACAAATTGGCATGAGTTGTAAATCAGTACTGACAGGAACAGAAAGCAGGTATACTTCAAATATTAAATAGGTGAAATTGCAAAAATATTAATATTTGGGACTATAGTAACACTTGGACTACGTAGCACTTTTTCATTCATAGATCTCAAAGCATTTCATAAGAATGGATAAAACTCTTTCCTCCCGAGCTTGTAACTAAAGTAGGGCACGGAGGAATCGCAGCGACCTTGCAAACATTTGTCTCGCAGTGCTTCCATAACTACCAGCACGGGGAAAAAAGATGCTGAGGGCTGTACTTTATAAAGGTAGTAGGTACTGAACTGATAAAGGGAAAAAAAAAAAGGAAATATCTCAGAAGTATCTCAGAGGGAGGAAATGAGCAAGAAAACAATAAGAACGGGAAATAAATAGGAACGAGGAGTGAATGGAAAAGAAAAGAAAAAATCTACAAGTGAATAAAAGGAAAGGGTTCACCCCAGCCTGTAAATATACACACCTCACAGCAGATACAGACACACGGATTTACATAGCACTTGAGAATTTTTAATAGGGGTACCTTGGCGTCAGGCTCCTGCCACCATGCAGATTAATAATGCACCTGAGCTCTGCACGTGGGGCCGAGGCAGGGGGCCCCTCGGAGACCAGGCTGGAAGTCACTCCCATTAGCATCACCTTGAAAAGTGTCATCCTGAAGGGTGAGACAGGCCTTTCCGCTGACAAGGGTGCATAGCACTTGAGAATTTTTAATAGGGGTACCTTGGCGTCAGGCTCCTGCCACCATGCAGATTAATAATGCACCTGAGCTCTGCACGTGGGGCCGAGGCAGGGGGCCCCTCGGAGACCAGGCTGGAAGTCACTCCCATTAGCATCACCTTGAAAAGTGTCATCCTGAAGGGTGAGACAGGCCTTTCCGCTGACAAGGGTGCAATCAGCTGAATGACTAAATAGTTTGGCTTCCTGCTGCAAAGCTTGCAAGTTAGTTACC
>NW_010432225.1:21819-22210 GCF_000710305.1 Buceros rhinoceros silvestris | reverse complement strand
CTTGCAAGTTAGTTCCCTACTAGGACAATTTTCTCCCCCCTTTTTTGTTACACCTGTGAACTCAGAAGTTTCTTATAAGGAAAAACTGCATGTTTTAAAGTCAGTGAAAAAAAGAAGTAATCCTCAAGGGATTTGAAGCCAATGTAGACTGTCTGGGAAAAATTTGTTTCTAAGTATGACACTACAAAGAAAACCAAAGATGGAAAATGGTAGCTTTTTGCTCAGGAGTTCTTATTCGGCCACACCTGTTTGCTTGAAAGACAGAAACTTTAACGCTGTTTGCTTGTGTTCAGATTGCAGCAATGTGGTGTCTCATCGATAGATCAGTTTTCTCAGTTTTGATTGATCCGGATTTTCAGAACTCTTCCTTCTACGGCCTGATCCGACTCCT
>NW_010432225.1:7463-21675 GCF_000710305.1 Buceros rhinoceros silvestris | reverse complement strand
CCTGCTGAAATACCTTGTTTTTGTTGACTTTGTGCAGTTTGACTTGGACCCATGAAGACTGTAGTTGCACAGACATTATTTAGAGCCTGAATTTCATGTTCTGATCCCTGTGTTGAGTGTAGCAAGAGCCCATACCCAGCCCCAAGACGTCATGCTGATTTTTTATAGTTAGCTTATAGACAGTCTATTTTTTTTAAACTTCTAAAGGAATCCGGATTGATATAAAAGGAAAAAAATGCAGTGCCCTACTAAATAGTTTTTTTAAGACTAGTCTTTAGATATCTATAGCTGATTTCCCATAGTAAGCTTTCTTTCATGTCTTCATTACAAGTTTTTTCTCTAACTGTAGTATTTCTTTAATGATTTTCTGTTTATAATTCTTTTCTTTAGCCACAGTGGAAACTAACTGTAGAAGAGTATTAAATAGTTAGTGAAAAACACAGAAACTGTTAAATTCCCATACAGATTAAAAAGTCAATGAAAGACTCAAAAGAAGCAAAAGAAATCACAATGTTTAAAATGTGCATCATCAAAGCACAACAAAAACCTTTCTCATCTGAACAATTAAGGTGTGCAATTATTTTATTTCCACGTGGGACTACTTAGACAAGAAATGGCTTCGTGAGGACCAAATTGCTAAAAATGCTTAGGCCTGTATTTAAGCATCTATGCATTTTGCACCGCTATAAGTTAGCCCCTGAAAGCCACTGGAACTGACCAGGTTCAGTCCAAAAGGGCACTCCTCACTTCCAAAAATTGTGATTGCCTGGCAGTAACGTGTGTTTGCTATTGCAGCTCAGGCTGCACTGCGTGAGCATTTGCCATATAAACATGAACAAGGACAATGGCCATGGGTCTCAAAGGACTGGAGCAGTCCCAGGATAGGATCTGGGTAACATGTCTTGAGCAGACCTCCTCCTAGGTGACAAACGTTCGAGATGTAAAGATTTCTTTTGTAGTCCATGGAAAAGCATAGCTGACCTATGCAGGAGGGAGTATAAGTACCAGCTCTGTTCACACAGTGTGTAGGCTGTGACTAGCATCCCAATTCTCACCCCCTGGAAGGGATTTCTGTTGCCATTGTATGACTTTTGCAATATTTTATAAGATTTCCCAAGATTTTCCATTTGAGGGAGGGTTAATACCACAGTGAACAAGTGACAGATTACAGGAACTCACTACATCAGTATTTACATGCTTTGTTAATCCAAGGACAGCATGCTTTTTGCTTACCTTTTATGACAGTTGTTTACAACTTGGCATTGTTATTGTGAAGGAGTATTTCAGGTGTATTTCTTGTACCAGCAAAACTCCTCCTTTGCCGAAGGCCATAGAGCTGCTTTGGGTGACCTTGAGGAACTTCTAAGAACTATAAAGTATGTATAGCTAGATGGGCTGCCTTGAAGTCTGGAGTGCCTCATGGAAATATGCCCTGAGGGTTAGGGATTCAAACGAAGCCTAAATGGAAGAAGGGGCAGTCCCCTAAATAAAAACATTCTGAAAATTGCTATGCTCTACAGATGTTTTGAGCTTTAGGCTTGTTTATACACACACTGATGCTGGCTCAAGAGTGTCATTGGAAACACAATATTGAATAAGTCATTATAGCGGGGAAAAAAACAAGTCAGGCTCTCTGACCTGCAAGTTAAAAAAAAGGCAGTATAATTAGTCCATGGGCTTTCTAGGTCATGTATCAACTACCACATGATGTGAGTGTGTCCAAAAGATATGCCAGGATCACCGAGTGAACCGAGCACATCCCTCTTTTGACAGAAGCTGGAGAAACTCTGGAGATGTGTTATTGTTATTGCTTCAACCCAGCAGGGTTCAGTTCCTCCCCTGAAGGATGGCATATTTGAGAGAAAAGTCATCTGGATATATTAGGTAAATCAGAGGCATTCAAATTATTTTCTTAAAGATAATGGCTTACACATGTCTGGATAGGAAAGGGCTGATACAGTTCACAGGATGAGGAATAACAGCAGGAGGGTGATTTAGGGCAAAGGGAGGAGAATGAGCATGGTGTGTGGCTGAGGCAGAGGATGGGTGGGAGGGAAGAGCTCAGGCATAGTCATCTGTGGAGACTGCACCCCATGACAACCTGCTTTTACCATTCAGCAAGGCAGAGGCAGGTCCGGAGACAATAACCAAAATCAGCCAGGAGCTGGCAATGACCAGGCAAGCCCTGGGTGATGGGGCAGGCTGGGTAAATCCAACTGAGAGTAGGCGTGTGACTCTGGGTCTCTCCAGACCAGGGGGGTGGGTGGCCAGGGGACTGCCTTCACCTCAGGGGTGAACAGCAGCAGTAATCCTTCACAGGGTTGTGCTTTTGTCTCTACTGCTCTACTGACAGAAAAACATTTTACAGATCTATTTGTGAATGAAGGAGTGTACTCAACATCAACAGGTTCGTAAGCAGGCAATTTGGAAAGTTGAAGTTTCATTTGAATAATACCAAGAAATGAGCTTGAGTTTTTTCAGACATACAAAAAGTAGCGAAAATGAGTGTTTTTCACCAACATTATATTCATGCAGGGAAGCATAAAGAAACTTTAAATAGTTTATGAAAGAGTTATGTGTTTCATTTGAAATTCTCAGATGTACACAGAGGAGTTTGTACTGAAATTAATTACATAAAGGATGCAAGATGAAAGGCAAGTTGTAGACAATAACATTAAGGACTTGGTTTTCCCATTTAACCATAAAGGGTTTCTCCCTTAACTATGCTGTGTTCCTCCCTTACCCCAACTTACGTTGGCTGAGTCTGAATGTGTCAGTTCCTCCTCAGTTTTCTGCTATAGCTCCGTGATAGCGCTATCATAAAACATAGCTTATTTTTTGGTCAACAACTCGAAGTGTTGGACTTTATGAAGATTGCAGCTGCCCTGCTCTGCTCCCTGATAACCCAAATGTACCAATATATACAATGTCTATATATGCACATCACTTTACCCGCTGATTCATTTTTGCGCAAAATTTTAAGGGTATTTGTAAATATCCAGATACAAATGCATGAAGTATATACTAGCTATGAAGCTGTTCGTATTAACAAATGCTTTTCATCGTTCCAAACAGATAGAGATGTTTGTGCAGTAAAAGAGAATTTGTAAAAATAACTAATACATATTGAACATAAAAAGGTGAAGAAAATAAATACGTAGGAGGAAGGCCACAAGAGAAATCAAGAGATGTTATGTTGCTTGCAAAAGAAAGATTGACATCTAAACACTAACAGAAACATGAAACAAAATCTGTCTACTTACTTTTGACTATGTTCCCTTGAGTTACAGGAAAATGGGAAAGGTGACATTTAAAGCCAGTGGCTACTGAGTAAAAGACCCATCTCATTACTTTGGATTGCTAGATAATGAGGCAGAAGAATAATAAACATATGGACACAGGAGGTTTTTTAGATGTCTTTGCTTGTTATTTCCAGTACACCTTTAATTGACAAATTATCACACAAGAACAAACTCCAAGTGTAGCTTCAGAGAATCAAAAGACCCTTAAAGCTTCTAGGTGCAATGAATTTTGGACTCTTACAAATATATTTTTATTGCTTTTTCATGGGATGTAACTGATTTAAGTTTAATGCTTTAAGAAGAATAGCAACAGTTCTATTATACTTACATTCTTTCATTAGCTTACTATGCCAAGTTTAGTTTTACGTAATTTTAACTTCAGGTGGAAATTGTTGTGAAAATCCTTTAAGTTTGGTTGAAAGTAAGAAGAATTTTATTTACTGTTGTTTTTTTTTTTCTCATTTCCAATATTGTTTTCACCATAGTTCTGTAGTTCCACTTCTTTATATAGCACCCTTCCCTGGATTCAGGTTAAGGGAAATTTTTTCCTGGGAATTTGTACATTTGATACCCTCCTATTATCTATCAGAGAATTGTCTCACACCTAGTAGCAACATGTGATGTCAAACATCTACATATATATGTTTAAGGGCTAGACTCAAACCAGTGCAGAAAGTTGTAGTGAGTCATTGCCCAGTTGAGGATGAATCATCCCCTCAGCACCTGGGACTGAATCATCCTGCAAGCAGGCAGCCATTGGCTGCTGCCTTTACAGACACAAACACTGTCTGATACACAGCAATTGTCTACATTATCATTTTGCTTGGCTTGTTATTGCAACCATTAATTGAAGAGAAAAGAAATGGCTAAAAAATATCAGTTTTCAGTTTGAAAGCCTCCCAGCCCACTTTGAATGCTTTCTCATGTCCTTGGAGGATACTTTCCAAACACCCAAGAAAAATACCTGAAAATTTTGCCATTGATTTCAAGTGAGAGGTGTGATTATTGCTCAGTCTCTAGTCTATGCAAGGCCTCCCTGAGTTACAGACGATCCAAAACCATCTTTTATAATCTCTGACTATACTATGGTATGACCTATAGTTTCCCTGTTGGGGATTACTGATCTTTGCTTCGTGAACTTGGTATGGTATCAGGCTTTCTGACTGAGCTGTTGGAACATGACTTGATTTCTGATTCTGGTCTACCCATGACTGTGAGTTTGGAATCCAGGTCCTGGACCAAACCACAGGACGATGTTTCCCAGTGTCCCAGGAAAAAACAATAACCTAAGGATTTGTGTACAGGCGTAAGTTTCATCGGTTAAGGCAATACAGTTAAGCTATTCTTTACCTCAATACAGATCAAAGAAATGAAAAATGATGGTTTTGGATTAGAGTATTCTAATGTGACAGAAATCAAGGCGGAGGGGGGAAGCCACTTGTTATCAGATACAGGTTAGATCTGATATATCTGCTATAGCTGCAATTATTTGAATAAAAACTCTGGGTTATTACAATGTACAGTGTTTACAAGCCCTAAATGAGGTGTAAATGGCACATCTTCAAAGTAACAGAAAATCCTGATTGTGTACAAATGCATTTTTCCCTCCCTTATTTCTGGAGAAGAGTTTCTATTTGCCATGAACCTTCAAGGAAGGAATTCAGACACTGTAGGTAGTGCTGTTCAAACAAGGAAGTTTCAGCTCAAACCAGGAAGTTTTAGCTCGAACCGGGACACTATGCTATTTTAGGTGCCCCTGGTACGCTGCCACTCTAGAAGAGTAGAGGTTTTCTGCAGGTTCCACATCCACCTCAAAAATATTAGGGATCTTAAACAGTGCTAGATACCTAGAGACTATAACCAGAAACATCCCTCACTCAAGTTACTATCAAAACAAGGTGCTTTACCTTTCTGCCTCAGAATGAACGCTGCTGCTTTCCCCCTCTGCCAGCCTATCTTCAGTCTGAAACAAGATTTACAACAGTTGAAACAAACGGAAAAGCCTAGACTGCAGCTAATGTTTTCTGAAAATTCTCTTGTTGTTCATTTATAAAAGTGGTTGTTGCATGAGAATAAAGGGA
This sequence comes from Buceros rhinoceros silvestris, assembly GCF_000710305.1. Taxonomy (NCBI): domain Eukaryota; kingdom Metazoa; phylum Chordata; class Aves; order Bucerotiformes; family Bucerotidae; genus Buceros; species Buceros rhinoceros. The sequence continues at coordinate 16,292 of NW_010432225.1, read as the reverse complement.
CAGACTGCTATGGATGTTAAATAGTGTGCATATATAAATACAGATGTCTTCCTGGCCACTTCTAAAATGAAGGCCAAATTAGCCCAGATCTGTCTCAACAGACAGAGCTATTGCTTCATTTCTGCTGAATCTATCTCCTTTATTGAAACAGACACTTCCTATGAATTCTGTGCTGTGATTTTGTCAAAATAAGGATTGTCCCATATTTCTTTCACAATTGGACCAAGTCACAGCCAGTGGTCTTCATACGAAACTGGGAAATAGCAATAAATTCTTATTATAAGAAAATTATTTCAGACTTCTTTCAACTGACCAAATGGATGAAGCCAGCAGATTATCCAGAACACGCAAAATGTGATTTCATGTATGATACTCTCAAAGTAATTTAACAGTTTTTCTTTCAAGAGGTGAATCTTAAAGTGTTTCAAGACTCCAGAGACTACTAACAATCTCATTAAAAAACAGTCATCTTGCTGTGGTCTTCTTGCTTCGTGTTCTTTCTTCTCTGGAGTGTGGCATCACGAGTCCCTGGTAGAACCATGGGTGCTCTCCAAGGTCCTGGCACATTGACCTGGACTTCAGAATGTATTATGACTAATTAAAAGTATGAATGATATAAATTAACATCTTCAATTAACTATTGGTTATTGAAACCAATGTATATTTAATGTTTATTTATAAGCTATAAATATTTTTTTTAATCTAAAGATTTAAACTCCAAATGAATAGGATCAGTCTTGGAAAAGAGAACTTTGATTTAAATATATACTTATATTTAGATCCCATTTAGATTCTAGATTACAAATGAGAAAGCAAGCAAATTGAAGCTAAGCAACCTCAGAAATGTAAAATATCATCCGTGCGATTGAAAATATTTGGGAAGTATTTTTCATGCATGTTAAATTCCTGGAAAACAAAGTTGCTGAGGTTTGCCAGTCAAGCTGAATAATATAAAGTTTTTGCTGAGCCCCGAGCTGTTCATTATTAATAAATGTTGCTGTTCTTTCTTTACATATGTCCCCTAATATTTTTTAACTTGGCAGTGGCTTTTGTACTCAGAAGAGATGTAACAGAAGAAATGTCATGAGCATTCATCCTGAAAATTGAGGCATTGCACTTACTTTCCATTCCCCTTTAGTATGAACTTGGTATATGAAAGGATGGAGTGGTGAATATTTGTTCTTTTCAGATTTATTGTCCGAAGTTGTAAAATGATGTAAATTCTTGATAGCAGAGATTACATGCGTATTTCTACATAACAGTTCTGAGCTGCAGCAGCTGATACTGTGAAACACTAGTTCAAGCTTTGAATAGACTGTCCAAGTTCCTCAACATATAACGTATATTTCCTATAAGTTATTGTAGTGTTATTGTGGAAATATGCGTCTAAACATCTAACCAGCTGGCAATCTTACAGCCTTAATGAAGAGTCTAGAGAAGCCTTAATTAAGTCTAAGGACTGAATATGAGTGTTGACTGAGCTATCAGTCTGCAATTCCCTGAAATTCTCTATATCACAGCTTGGGAAGAATGGTCATATTGCTCAGAAAAGCTTGCTCTGCTGGGCCATTGATGTCCTTTTCATGGGTAACTAAATCCTTTTTTTTTTTTTTAACCTACCTTTAATTTGATTTTTCTTGTCCACTAACCTAATTAAAATTAATAACATGGTATAAATTAAACTTGTACTACTCCAATACCTCAAATTTCAGGGAGAATTTATGAGTAAAGTCTCCTGACCATAACTCTTGAGAGGTAATTTATTTAGAAAGCCTTCTTACTGCATTTTCTAAATTACACTAAGAACACACACAAACAGACAAGGCATAGTTTTTGAACCAGTGAAAATCACGGTTACTGAAGACAATGCAGAATGTCAACATTAAAATGTCAGGAAATACTTTAAATTGCAAAGTAATATTACCAGAATTATGGTTTAAGAAAAAATGCGTATAAATTATAATCACAATTTAGTGACAGAGTCATCACCAAAAGGAACGATTTTACAGGAGAAAAGAAAAATTACTGAAAATATTTCTTCTGAAGCTCTTTCTCATTTAATTACTGTTTTGGACACCTGAGTCAAGAGACGGTATAAAGGAAAAATTAATTTAATCACAAGCAATTGTGTAGGTACTTCATCAAGTGGAGCAGTTAAAAAAGTGGAAAGACACTTCTGGACTGGAAGACACAAGAGTTCATTATGAGAGTAAGCATAATCAGGACAAAGTGCAATTAAAAGAACGTTCATTACAGTTGGAAACACAGAAAGGCAGTGAAACAAACTTATATGATCTATTTGAAGAATGGCTTCTTAAATACGGAATTTAAACTACACATATTAATAAACTACACCAAGGACTTCCTTCAAGCATGCCTAAAGCAAACACATGAACTTGAAACTGAACTTTAAGAGCATTATTCTTGTTGATCTTAGTAGTTCCAAAAAAATTTAATGCACTCATGAGTATTTCTCAGATCACCTTCTTCACTGCATATGTTGATGATCTTCACGAAGGACTACTGAATTTGGTACCAGAAATTAAATGTAGTTTTGCAAGTGTATAGATGTTCCAGTGTTGCAGTACACTGCTGCAGAACACTGGGTGGCAGTGTGGGCGGTCAGAAGATTACGTGCTTACGTGCTTACGTTACAGGAATGCAGTAACCACCCACGATGGGCGAGGCTTAGTAGAAGTACATAGCTCTGTTCATTACATAATAAAGCGCCATTTTGCATCCTCTGTAGCAAAGTGCATAAATGGACCCTTGACGGAAGAGGTCAAGTGCCCTGTATCACAACAAGTTGCCACATTCCAGAAGTATGTGGAGCTTCAAAACAGTGAACAAAATAAAATGGTATTATCCCTCTCTGGGGATTGCTGTAGCTTCATAAGCACACCTCCCAGGCAGGAGATTAATCCACCAAAGAATTGGTTCCTTTCAGCCAGGAACAACTTTCCTATAGCTGTAGGGATATTTCAAAAAGGAAGACTTGTGACTACCAAGTCCATTAGCCATGTGAAAGGAAGATACTGAATAAAATAAATGCAAAATCAGCACAGAGAGTTGCTGAAATCCTATCACAGATTTATTCATCTGACTTCTTAATGAATCTCCTATCCCGGATAATGGACTTCAGTTAAGAGTTGGACGTAGTGTTTGAAGGTTGAGAAACATTGTTCACAGATTATACGGATGCAATTCACTTTCCTGGGTTGCAAGGTAAAGATTTAACTCAGTATTATTTGAGATTGATAAGACCAATCTTAGGTGTTTGCATCTGTCCCTTTTTAGTGCCAGCAGCTACATCTACTTTTTTTGTTGTTTCCTGCAGAAATCTCTTAGGTTACTATACACTTCCTCGTTTATAAAATAAAACAGATTTCCACTAGAAGATAAAAAGACACCGAATGTTACTCATAAAGATTATGCTGCTCCACTCCTAGGAAATTAAAAATATTGTTACCAGCTGTTCCATGTGGTCCCATGTGCTGAAGCTGGAGAAACTTATGTCTATACTTCATTTACTGTTTGAGAAGCAAGATGCAGAGAAGACAACAGTGCTTACCAGTATGAAGTGGCACTCAAAAGAGCTCTGATGCTTCACCACCCCCTAAATTTGAAAGTATCAAAAATTCATAGGTTTTAGCCTGGTTTCATAAGGTTATCATCTTGTCTTATGTTATTTTCTGTTTATCTTCCAGTTCTTCCTAATAACTTTTGAATCCACTATCCAATTCCAGGTATTATGCAAATTTTGCAGGGATATAGAAAAAGTACTGTTTCTACAAACATCATGAAAATTTGTAGCTAGGCAGGAAGGAGAAACAAAAACAAATGCTTCATCCCCCCCTCCAAGGGAAAAATCCCTATGGTACTATTAAATAATTATCTGTCACATTCAGTATCCAAGATGAAAATATTTTTGCATCAACTTTACAGTTTGCACAAACTCATAAGGCCCATTTAGTTCAAATTTAAGTCTTATGAAAATCTGTCTCGTGGACCCGTACAAACAATGTTTACTGTTGTTCCCAGTTTCCTGATTTCTTTCCATTCAATTGCTGCAAGATTTGAATTTCTTTGGAGCACAAGTTTATTAAACATTTGGGAAGCATCTCGCACACAGTGGGAAATACTGGAAGGGATTAAGAATAAAGGGTTTATCACTTCTTCTAAACTAGACTGATCATGGTTCTTCTCTAACAATCAACTTTTTTCTTTTGCACTACAAGAAACAAAGGACATTTATTTTGGTGCAGCATAATCTAAAAACCAAATCCAGATAGTAACTCATCATCATCATGGCTTGGCTTCGTGAACGAAGATCTGGGAAGGGCTTTTCCCACGCTCACTGCAAGCGATGAGTGCACCCTTCAGGCCTGCGCGGTGGATTTTTTAGGTGAGGCGCAGCGTGCACGGAACTGGCTCCACCCTTTACACCTGAGGTTCATCTGCCAGGGCCTAGCGAGCTTGGACGGTGACAGCGAAGTCCTTGGGTCATAGGTTTGGTTAGTGTCCTTCTCTTAGATGATGGATGCCTTACAAGGCTAAACGAGCTCCATCTGCCCGGGTTTGGGGTCAGAGTTGTCCTTCTCCTAGGATGGCTGCCCGAAGGCTAGTGAGCCCATCCTGCCCGTGGACACACTTTGTCTGACCCTTCAGTTGAGACCTGTCTGGCTTGGGAGACCCCACCGGAGGCACATGCCACCCCCAGCACAGCTCTCAACCTCACAAGGGCACGCAAGCTCCTTCCCCACGGCAAGGGGGTGCCCGTGAAAGAGTCGCTGCTCTACCTCCGGACATCACAGACCCGGGCACGGGGTGGCCGGGGCCTGCCAAGAACAGGAGTCCTGGAGGTCGAGATGGTAACTAGCACAGCAGTAAAACATTCTTTACTTCTGTATCAGCATTTTCTATTATCAACTTATTCATTAAAAATTAAAGGAATTTTTGTGGAATTAACAAGTAGAAGCAAGACAATATTCACCTTCTGTGACTTTAAACACCCAAATTATGTTTTTGAATTAAAAAGCAAATCTGCTGAGACCACCCACAAAGCAAACAGAGACAGGCAGGTTCTTCTAGGAGGTGATTCAGGGCAGGACTCGATTAACACCACAGAAACCTTCAGGGAATTTGCCTTCTACCTAGTACCATAACTTAGACTTCTAAATGTGCAGTTGGGAAGTTTAATCAAGAGTGGAGATCCGAAATCCATTCTCATTTTATTCCCATGATTATCTGTAGCACTATAGCCAGGCTCAAGAGTTATTATAGTAATTCTTAATTACAACTCTTTTGTTACAAATAAACCTACCAACCTACTGATGGTTGCAAGGACTGGGACAGTGGAAAAAAAACTATTCAAATTTTCACCTGTACTCCAGAATTAAGTCCAGGCCTTTAGATGACTTGGAAAGTTTTTCTAGCTTTGTTCACAACTGGAAAGTGGGAAATAAAAAGGTGTAGGGCTGGCAGGCTCATTTGCATAGAATTGATTTGCACAAATGAAGGACAGTGAGGAATAAATAACATGAACGCAAGATGAATGATGAAAATTCTGTGAAGTTACACTCCAGGTGAAGTCTATTAGTAGTGTTATGTTTCGTAGATGATTCAAAGGAATCAGCTTATAACCCGCCTCAATAAGATAAGAACAACAGTGTTAACTGCCTTTACTCTCTTTTAAGACAAGTGTAATATTTTAAAGTACTACTATGCAGTAAGAGCCATGAGTTACCTACAAATTTCTGTAGGGTTTCAAATATTCGGATAAATCATTTATAATTAGCTATAATTAAAAAGTCACTATTGAATAGAAAAATATGGTACGAAGCACTTTCTCAACTCACAACATCTGTCTTTCATAGAATTACAGAATGCTTTGGGTTGGAAGGGACCTTCAAAGGTCATCTAGTCCAACCCCCCCTGCAATAGGCAGGAACATCTTCAACCAGATCAGGTTGCTTAGAGCCCCGTCCAACCTGACCTTGAATGTTTCCAGGGATGGGGCATCTACCACCCCTCTGGGCAACCTGTGCCACTGTTTCACCACCCTCACTATAAAAAAATTTCTTCCTTTTATCTAGTTTAAGTCTCTCCTCTTGTAGATTAAAACCATTACAACTTGTCCTGTCACAACAGGTCCTGCTAAAAAGGCTATCCCTAGCTTTCTTACAGGACCCCTTTATGTACTGAAATGCCACTATAAGGTCTCCCTAGAGCTCTTCCAGGCTGAACAACCCCAATTCTCTCAGCCTGTCTTCATAGCACAGGGACAGTGCTCCATTCTGATTATTTCTGTGGTCCTCCTCTGGATCTGCTCCAACAGGTTCATGTCCTTCCTGTGCGGAGGACTCCAGAGCTGAGTGCAGCACTCCAGGTGAGGTCTCACCACAGCAGAGAATCAGTATCATCTACCTAAACCTCCTGGCCATGCTTCTTTTGATGCAACCCAGGATAAGATTACCTCTCTGGACTGCAAGTGCACATTGTGCCCAGCATTTCACCCACCAGTATTCCCAAGTTCTTCTCCGCAAGGCTGCTCTCAATCCCTTCACCCTCCAGCCTGTATTGATCCCAGGGGTTTCCACAGCACAGGTGAAGGACCTTGCACTTGGCCTTGGTGAACGGCCATGCTTCTTTTGATGCAACCCAGGATAAGATTACCTCTCTGGACTGCAAGTGCACATTGTGCCCAGCATTTCACCCACCAGTATTCCCAAGTTCTTCTCCGCAAGGCTGCTCTCAATCCCTTCACCCTCCAGCCTGTATTGATCCCAGGGGTTTCCACAGCACAGGTGAAGGACCTTGCACTTGGCCTTGGTGAACTTCATGAAGTTCACATAGGCCCAATTCTCCAGCTTGTCCAGTTCCCTCTGGATGGCATCCCATCCCTCAGGTGTGTTACCTGCACCACTCAGCTTGGTGTCATCTGCAAACTTGCTGAGCATGCACTCTATTCCACTGTCTATGTCATTGATGAAGATATTAAACAGCACTGGTCCCAGTATGAACTCCTGAGGGACACCAGTTGTCACCAATCTCCATCTGGACATCAAGCCACTAACCGCTACCCTCTGGATGTAACCATCCAACCAATTCCTTACCCACCGAACGGTTCACCCATCAAATCCACAACTCTCCAATTTAGAGAGAAGGATGTTGTGGAGGACTCTGTCAAAGGCTTTACAGAAGACCAAGTAGTGACAGTCATAGCTCCTGCCTTGTGCACTGATGTAGTCACTCCATCAAAGAAGGCCACTTGGCTGGTCAAGCAGGACTTGCCCTTAGTGAAGTCATGCTGGCTGTCTTGAATCACCTCCCTGTCTTCCAAGTGACTTAGCACAGCTTCTAGGAGATCTTAAACACATTGTGTCTTTAAAAGAAAAAAGATATTACTATAGTTACAACGAGTGATTCATCAGGAGATATTACAGTTGGAGTACCTACTGACAGCCAGACCTATTGGCTAGTGCAGGAAGGTAAATGTTTCATGTTCATTTGGAATTTCAGCTTAAGGCTGTGACAAAAATTTTTTTCAGATCAAAAAGGAACAGAAGTGAAAAGACTTCCTGAAATAAATGCTATATAATAGAATAATATCAACTATGTTTGCATTTCAGATTTGTCGATCAAGTTATAAAGGAATCAGATTTTTGTCTTCCTAAATATTCTCAGAGTCATAAACTTCTTCTGTTCTTCTCCCCTCCCGAAACTATTGTGCAGCATTGTTATGTGCAGTAAAGTGAGCCGTCTTGTTCAACAAGGAAAAGAGAGTATTTTGTATGTGAATTTGACATTTAATACTCTGGCACGGTCATGTGCTAGTGTAAAGCATAGGGTAGAAGTACAGCATCTTTCCTAGAATCAGTATTTACCTAAGCAGTCTGCCTCTTGAAGTTGACATTAAAAATTATGATAAATCAAATAGATACACAAAAGGACAGCTTTTCTGATAATTTTCAGCCTGGTAGCTAAGGAAGTTCTTGCACTGTCCATCTGCCTCTCTGCATGTCCTTTCTCTTCTGCTAACTTTTTAACTATGTTGCCTATTCCAAACGAATTTCAAAGACAGGTGTAAGACTCAGAGAGAGTAAATCCCTAAAATTCTCATGAAAACTGGCCGCTGAGCGGAGGAGCTCTCTTAGCGTTTTCTATTTGGCAAAGTCTGAAATATTAACTGGAGGAATCACCATAGTTTTGAGCACGTGACGGGACTTTGTGTATTCTGGAAGAGGTGGGATTTTAGGGATCTACAAGGCAGCTGGAGTCAAGAATAATAATGGTGTGGGAAATAGGACAGGTTTAATCTATAAAGAATCTCAGCTTCTTCAGTTCCACTACTCATGGGACATCTTATTTTTTTAAATTATATTTATCTATGTTTAACAGCCAATATTTGTCTCCAGATCACCTAGATCAACTACAGTTCAATGCAAAAACCCGACACTGTTCACAAGCTCAGGTGTTAGGACCAGAAAAGATTACTGTGATCATCAATCTGGACTGACAAGTTAATGCAAACCTCAGCTTTTTCCTAATTTCTTGATCGAGACTATAATTTCAGGTGAGCTGAACAAGAGTATTTAATTGTCAGCTAAACTAACAGCAACTCTAGCACATATTGCTTAAATTGTTCCAATTTAATGTTGTTCCAAAATCTAATCCTCCTCACTGCTAAAGCCATACTACTGTTTGGAGTTTATCTGCACTCAGTTTTCATTCACCAGATCTTTCTAAAGTCCCACAAAAAAAAAAAAAAAAACCTTTGCCTTTGTTTGTTGTTTTAGTTTTTAAATTTTTTTTGATTTTATCACAAGC